>NC_064626.1:578732946-579033833 GCF_023864275.1 Schistocerca cancellata
TTATGATATATATTACCATAATCCATTAAGGCAGAAGGCCGCAATGTTTTCGCTTAAGGGGAAATTGAGAATAAAGCTTGATTTTCCAAAAATTCAAAAGTACCTTAACGTTTAAGTTTTCAATGGCCGAACGCACACTAAATGAAAAAGCGACGCAACGACAATAACTTTGAACAACAACGAATCTGTACTATTGTACATATAAGTAATTCTTGTCATCTGATTTTACGATAAACTTGTGTAATTGATGTTCTGATTTCATTTCTTTTTGTTTCATGCCATTATGTTAAGAAACCTGTAAATAAGTTTCAATGTGAATATTAATGTTTCTGTCTAATGTCAAGTAATATTGGAATAGAATTGAAATGTAACAAATGTTGAAACTGTTGTAAGATGTTTAAAATTGTAACTGTGCATCTGGTCCATACGTAGGCAATGTGTTAGGATATGTAGAATGCAAAACCTCGGGTGAATACCCGGTCTATCAGGGAGCGGTAACAGGTGGATGGCAGGCGAGCGCTGGAAAATGCACGCGGGCGCTGCACGGCACAACGGGCTCAGTAGTAGTTGGAGTTTGGCACTGGTTTGAGCAACACCTTCTGCAGCGAGGAGGCTCTCCTGGAAGACATAGCTTCACTGAGCCTCGGGTATGCCGCTCCAACGCCCACACAGTATGGCAAAACTCCGTATGCACTAAAAGGAAAAGTATTGCGACGCTAAGAAGAATTAAAGTGCCAATACACCAAGAGCCATAGCTGTGGTTGTAAGTGTGCTCTGTGCCTCGTTATCTCGCCGCCCGCCAACCGCTGCATCGATACTAGCAGGTTGAAACTTTTAGTACTGTATTCGTGTGGATCAGAGAGTGAACTGTGTTTGTTTGGTGCAATAACAACCATAACAACCTAAATTTTACCAGAACTTTTCCATCATTTAATTATCCTCACAACTAACTTACACAGGGTCTTTCCAAACTTCGTGCAATCCAAGTATCCCGAAATGAAAATTAAAAATTGTGTTAATAATAATTATTTGCAGAGCTAGCTATATTAGAATTCTGTTCAAAGAAATGTTTTGTTAATGAACCAGTAAATGAATAGCGAAGGTCTAACGAAGTCGAAAGATAACTTTAGTACTGATATAGAAATGTAGTTTATTATTTCGAGACAGATTTAAAGGCATTTAAATGAGCAGTAAATAAGATGAAAAGAGTAGTAAGTTATATACTGCAAATGTTGAATGAATAATAAATTCAGTAATCATTTTTTTTAATACAGCGATCATAACAGTTTCAGGGGCCCCCTTTCATTCATTTGAATTCTGAAGTGTTCTAAATTGGTTTGACCAGCAAAAGGTAAAGTCAATATAAAAGTCAAAATTTATCTGTGTTTTATCTTTATCAAAATTGACATTTTGTGTGTGGCATGAAAGTACAATTTCTAGGGTGAGCTATGCCCGATTTTAATCAGATTAATGGACAATATAAAGTTTTGTAGTGAACATTATAGTGTAGTGTTATGTATTCATGATTTTCTATATCAGTACAGAACGTGAAACTATCAGTTCAATAGATTTTCTGGTTCTAAAATTCTACTATATTCTGCAGTGTTACAACTTGTTGTTTTGCATGAATATATACCAACTTGTACGAGGAAGAAACTCAGTTAATGCCTAATTAGGCTGGCGACCGTATTATTGTAATATTGGTAGCATCTTATGGTTTACGTTTTATGTACGCACTATAACACAACAAATATTCCGTGATAACCAAATTTATTTGACCTTCTGTCACTCAAAACAAAACTGAAGTTCGACTACACAACACTTCGCTGGCTGTAGCGCCAAGGAGAAATCAGAGTCACTAGTAGAGAATACAAGTCCAAACCACTGCCAACCAGTCGATACCGACGCGTCGCAAGTTTCCAGCCAAGGAGGCCACGGTACGGTTCGGTCGTCGTGAATCCAACAGCCGGGTAGTAACACAGTCATCGGCGAAGATTGAACTGGTGAAACGGGCTCAGGGAGCTCGCTTAAATCCGCAGGTCCGGCCAATCAGAGTGTTGGTAGATGGCGCCCTTATACGGTTGCTCACTCTGGTGGCCAGGGCAGCGCCGCCAGGGTAATCCGTACCGATAGTGGTGTGTACGCTGCCGTTAAACCCGCGACGACGCGCTCACTTGCGCCAGTTTTGACAACGTGTGCGGCGCCAGCGGTACTCGCTGTGTGCCCCGCTTGTTGTAGCACGCCGCGCCGAGTTGACGGCTGCTGTGTGGCGGCCGATATGACACTTTTGGTCCATCCTGAGGTGTGACTGCATTTCCAACTTACTTGACGTATCATTGTTATTACAGAGTGGATCTAAGTCTGATTTGCCACCATTCAGGTACACGCGGTCGATATCTATGCGAAAATCCTTTCTCACAAGCTGAATCCCGCTCACTTACCATAGCACAGGCTTTAACGAGTACTGTGTCAGGGATTACAAACTAAATTTAAGAATAAGGTTTTAAGCAGCTGAAGGCCCACAGTTGATTTACATAAATTGATTTACATGAAGCACAGTAAAGATTTTTTTCTTTTAAAGCATTGGCTATAGTACATTACCAACAGGCCATTAAACACACAGTATAGACAATGGAACACAGACTTCTCCAGGGGGTTGGGCCTGACCTCGAAACATTAACGTTCAAAAATGGCTCTGAGCACTTGGGACTCAACTGCCGTGGTCATCAGTCCCCTAGAACTTAGAACTACTTAAACCTAACTAACCTAAGGACATCACACACATCCATGCCCGAGGCAGGAACCGAACCTGCGACCGTAGCGGTCGCGCGGTTCCAGACTGGAGCGCCCAGAACCGCTCGGCCACTCCTGCCGGCATTAACGTTCACTTAGGTAAGACAGGTGTTGGGCCCAACTACACTTGATCCGACGGTAACCCAACCAAGAGACAGTCACAGACCGATCGACTAAACGACTTGCTTGACACCAATCGGTACATAAAAAGTCAAAGACCAAATTATTGTGGACGTGATTATCCACAATGAAATATGTATTAAGCTGTCAAAACTACACACCGTGTTGGAGAGCTACAACAGGTGTGGAAAGGACCCTGCGTGAAATTACGTTAGTGGACAGGGCAGGTAACCGGAACACTAACGGCCACAAAGCAGAAAATTGCGCTGGTACACTTGAATTTGAAATAAGGTAATATAGTTAACTTCGCCAAACGGAACACTGCCTGAATTCACGTCAGTGGCCAGGGCAGGTAGTCACAACACTAACGGCCACAAGGCAGAAAATTCCGCTGGTGAACTTGAGTTGTAGTGAACCAATTTAGTTAATTCCACCGCACGGCGGCTCAATTTTACCACTACAAACACTCGGTGTTGCTCACAGGAAAAGCTCCCCAACAGCGAACCACCGAAACAAACGACGCAACTTGAACGGACGTGGCTTGGGTACTTAACGCACCACTCAACTTAGACGTCCTGGGTCGCTGAGTCACGAAGCTCGTAGCGATCTGACAGCTCCACACACGCTCCGGCACTGCCCAGGGACCGCCAGCTGACCCAGCCGACTGCACCACACGCAGATATTCTCCCTGGTCCGCACCAACCGACCAACTCACCGCCAGTAAGCTGACAACATTTAAAACAAGTTGTCAGAGGAAATGACATCAACTACGCACACAGTTTGACAAACAATTACAAGAAGACGTGAACGACAAAAATGGTTCATGACTATGAGCACTATGGGACTTAACATATGTGGCCATCAGTCACCTAGAACTTAGAACTACGTCAACCTAACTAGCCTAAGGACATCACACACATCAATGCCCAAGGTAGGACTCGAACCAGCGACCGTAGCAGTCGCACGGTTCCGGATGGAAGCGCCTAGAACCGCTTGGCCAGCACGGCCGGCACTTGAATCATACTAAATAGTGGCTGTGCAGTTACGAAGTCCAATTCCTAGTCGACACACACACACACACACACACACACAGCCAACCCATAAGCGAGCGGTGATAAAACTCACGTCGTCCGGTACGACGACCGACTGACGATCCACAAAGACCGTCCCCGGCTCCTGTGTGACGGCAACGGTCGGGCGAGTCATGGATATCGAGGCCTCACTGCTGCTCCACCTGACTAAACTAGTCCCGATTTCCAACTCCCCGACTGGCAGGTCCGAAATGCATCCTCGCACGTTCCAACTGACTCACAGCAGAAGACAACCGGGAAGTAATAGCAGTGCAGCAAAGATAACATGTGAGGGCTATATCGATCGCTGCTGCTGCCGCTGATGGGCAGACAAAGCAGCAACTCAGTGACGACAGAAATTGAAACTAACTTAACGAGGTGGCAACACGAAAAAAAAAACACAGGATCTAAAATAAGATATGGTAGGAGCGCGAACCACGCGCGGCACAGACGCAACACGTCCAACGTGTGTGGCATATGTTTGTAAATAAACTGCCGGAAAAAAATTCAGAACCTGGAAAGTTGACGTCGGTTTTGATCCGATAACGGCATCTGCGGCCTGAGCAACAGCAGATGTTGTGATAATGGTTTTAACGGTGTTCACCAACAAATGGCATAGTGTCATCACTACGAATCCCCAAGGTGGCATATGCCGCTATCGGATGGTAATCAACGTCATCTTTCCAAATAAAACAATTTACGAACATATGAAAGTTGGCCATTGACATGTCCAAGTCCACTGGTGCCATAAAAGCTTTTCGGGTCTAAGATAGTGTACAGGTGACTGTCATTCCTATGTAGTCGCTCTGCATCATTTCAAGAGTTCGTTTTATAAACATTGCTGTACTCTGAGAAAGGACGACCTCGATACCTGGCTCGTTGTTCTCTGCAGCCAGGGCGGTAGCAAAAGCGGCCCTCTCTGCCAACACGACGGATTTGAGCGCCAGTGTGGCTTCCTCCACGGTGGTGCTGAAGTCTATGGTGGCGTAGAATTCACACCGCTGTCCTTCTCAACAATTTGTTCCTCGCCGTGGCCACAGCATACAACTTCTTACCAAGCTCTCTTCGAATAAGTAAGCGTAGCGACAGCGATGCGCACTCATCGCTGGCTCAGACCGAAGACACATGAGCAGAACCAGTTGTAACGAAAAACCCTTTTGTTTTAATTATCACCACCCCCACTCATGAATTGTAGCTTTTGCACTCGGTTTCTTATTTCGCGATAATACACAGTGAGAAGTCCTTATTTCCACTTTTCGATTACCTCCGTCAGTCCAATGTCATGCCGATCCCACATCGCACATCAATACTCCAGAAGATGGCGGACAAACGTAGTATAAGTAGTCTATTTTGAACACCGCTGCATTTCCTAAGTGTTGGTTTGCTTTCCCCATAATATTATCTGTTTCATTGTTCTAATTTAAGTTATTAGTAGTTTTAATCAGTAAGTATTTAGTTGAATTTACAGTTTTTAGATTTGTGACTTTTATCTTGTAATCGAAATTTAGCGGATTCCCTTTAGTACTTGTTAGGATGATATGACAGTTTTCATTATTTAGAATTAATTGCCACTTTTCACACCATACACGTATCTACTGTAAATAGTTTTGCATCTTTTTTTTATCCTATGTTAACTTTATAAGACAAGAAATGACAGCATCATCTTCAAAGAATCTAAGAGGGGCTTCTCAGATTGTCTACTAAATGGTTTATGTAGATCAACAACAGCAAAGGGTCTATAACACTTCCCTGCGGAACGCCGGATATCACTTCTCTTTTACGCGATGATTTTTCGTCATGTACTGTGATATTTCTGACAGGAAATCACGAATCCAGTTGCACAATTTCATTGAAGTCGCTTGTGAGGAATGGCGTCAAAATCTTCCCGGAAATCTAAAAATATGGAATCATGTTGACATCCCCTGTCGACGGGACTCATTAATTCATGATAATAAAGACCTAGCTGTGTTTGACAAGAACTATATCAAGACTATGAAAGTTGTTGCGTTCTACTTTAGACTAGACTGTCTACCAATAAATATTTTTCTTCTAGGTAAACTCATAATATTCGAACACAGAGCATGATCCAAAATACTACTACAAATCGACGTTAGCGATATGGGTTAACGATTCAGTGGATTACTCCTGTCTCCTTTCTTGGGTACTGGTATGACGTGCAACTTGGTTGTCTTTATGTACGGATCTTTCGACGAGCGAGTGGTTCCATATTATTGCTAACTATGGAGATATTGTATAAGTATTCTCTGAAAGCAACCTGGTTGATATGCGATGTGCAAGGAACTCTTGTCATTATTAAATGGTCCCAACTACTTCACTACACCGAGGATGTATACTTTTAAGATATTCATGTTGGCAGTTTTTCCGTCTGCTTGGTATCTGCACACAGTGGGTTGCAGGCCTTTCTCTTGAGTCTTCAAATTAAAATTGCTCTTTTCTTGATTCGTCCGTCTGTCTACTTTTATTTTCGGTACCGGCAGCCATCTCGCGGTTTCTTGTTATGTTGCTTACCACTATGACGAGTTCAGCTTGTGCCGCTGTCAATCGCCCAGGCAATTCTTCGCTTAGCGACGGCTCATCTACAGAAAGGGGCAAATATAAATGACCCGGTCGAGTCGCAGCATCAACGGAGCAAGAAAAGACCAACAGCTACTTGCAACAGCCAAACCGTACAGCACATTTACACCATCTTGGTCAGTCTGGTCACGGACCTAGCGGACCTGGCAGGTCACCTGAGCTGACAGTGTGCGATAGATTGTGTAGTCCTCAGGTCTGAGCTGCATCGCAACAGCGCTCGTACTCTTCAAGAACTTAAGCAGAACTTTTCGAATGAGACTGCTGCATTTACAGTTGTCCAGCTTCGATCCGCCTTCAGCAGATTGCTGACCAGAGCCCGGAAACCTCAAGGGATGAGTGGTGGTTAGTTTCAATATCTACTATATTCAGTACTTTCCTATCCTGCTTTTCTTTGTACCATGGAACTCTGTTCTCTCGGCTACTTTTATTTGCCCCAACCTCTACCATCATATACGGGTATGTTATTCCTCCTGATTGTCTGATTCGCTCTAGACTTTGCTGTTTGCTACGCCTGCATTAATTTTTTTTTTTAATATCATGTGGATCCACGGATAACTCCCGATCGCGTTTGCTCGTCCTATACCACGAGTCCCTTAAAGCTTTGAATCATAATAAAGAAAGTCACATGGTTTATTAATTTATTTTTAAATTCCTGACTCCACTGTCACTATTATTTGTGTAACTTTGCCGAACGGTGACGGCGCCTGTCGAATGCATTCTAATTCATTTCACCGGGAGGCTGAATACTCGAAATGGCCGGGGACTTAACCCAGCATAGCAGATTTCAGCTTTGAAAAATTAACGTTTGTAATTCTTAAATTTAGCGGAACCACACGTCTGTGTCATTTTTCTGATACAAGCCCCTTCCTCTTTCTATTGACAGAATTACGGAGAAAAACAAAAGGGTAATCAATTACTTTCTCATCTTTCTAATGAAGTTTATGTTCAACCAGTAGACAGTTTCGTACACTTCTTTTCCTCTAGCACCACATTTCAAAGACAACGATTTTCTCCTGATATGGCGTTCTCACAGTTCATGATTCACAACCACACAAATGTGTTCCAAACGCACATTTTCACAAATACCTTCCACAATATAAGGTTTGCTTTATCTACTAACAGATTTCTCTTGGCCAGAAACGTCCTCTTTGTCTGTGCTATTTGCGTCCTCCTTGTTTCGTTACGCTGCTTCCTAGGTACTAAAATTCCTTAAATTCGTCTATTTCGTGGTATTCTTCACTTTCAATGAAGATAGTAATGTCATCAACAAATCCTAAATATTAATCTCATTCTTGAACCTTTCATTTGCTTCCTCTTTGCTTCTTCAATGTATAGACGGGACAGTAGGGGCGAAAGTCTGCAACCCTGCTATACAACCTTTTTCCCCTTTTTAATCCGAACATTTCGCTCTTGGTCTTCCAATCTTATTTCTCCCCCTCGGGTCTTTTACACACTACATATCATCCGTCTTTCCCTATACTTCACCAAAGTTTTTCTCCGAAATTCGGACATCTTGCGCCGCCAGTCCAACGTTTTTTCTAGGTCGATAAATCCTGTGAGCGTATCTTGGTTTTTGTTCCTTCTAGCTTCCATTAGCCAGAAATTCCTCTCTGGTACCTTTACATTCCCTAAAGCCAGGCTTTCTTTAGTATATTATTTTTGCGAGGTACTTGAATGAAGGTGATGTTAAGATGATTCTGCAATTGTTCTCCCGTTTATCTGCCCCTGATATCATCAAAATTGTGTGGATGGTATTTTTCCGGAAGTCAGATGGTATGTCGCCAGTCTCACGGCCTCTACACACAAACTTGAACAGTCATTTGGTTGCCACTTTTCCCAATGTCCTTAGAATTTCCGGGAGAGTGTTACATATCCCTTCTGCATTATTTGATGTCATGCCTTCCAAAACTCTTTTCAGTTCTTACTGATAATTGATCCCTTTTTCCAACCACAACGACTCCATCACTTCTTCTGCCACACAAGTAGACAATATACCACCTGAAACCGGCCTTCAGTATACTCTTCCCGCCTATCCACTCACTTCTCTTCATCCAACAGGAATTTCCCATTGCACTCTTAATATTGTCAACCTTGCTTTTACTTATAATCTCATCGAGGATTGTTTTAAATTTGTTACAAGTTGTGTCAGTACTTACGACGATCAGTTCTTTTCCGATTTCTTCGCCTTTTTCATGCAGCCATTTACCCTTGGTTATCCTTCACTTCCTATTTATTTAATTTGTAAGTGATTTATGTTGCTGTATTCCTGTGTTTCCCTGTAGAGTTTTGTATCTAGTTCTTTTGTCTATCAGCTGAATTATTACTTTCACTACCCAAGGCTTCTTGGCAGTTATGTTCGCTGCACCGATGTTAGTAAGTTTTTCTAGAATTGTCCACCCCTCTTCAGCTGATCTGCTTACAGAGGTATTCTTTATTGGAGTGTTATCTTCAGCAAAGTTCAAACGTGCCTCATCATTCCTCAGTACTTAAATGTCCAACTTCCTTGCACACTGATTCGTTCTGACTAGTCTCGTAAACTTCAGTCTACTCTTCTACTCTTCATCATTACTAATCTGATTATGTATGACTATGTATCCTAAGTACACCTTACTTTTTATGACTTCTAGCATACAAACTTTTTAGCCGTCACGAAAGTAGACCTTACAATACAGTATCTTGAAACTCGTCAAGAGAGAGACAGCCTGTCAGTTTCATTCTCATTAACTCAGTCGAGAGCTAGATCTTTTTTTATTTTTGTTAGACGTGTGCTTGCTGTAAAGTAATGGCTTCGAATTTTTTGCGTGAAAACTCTAAAACGTTTTAAAATAAAACAAACTTTATTAACATTTTTGGATGTGAGGTCCACTAGTTATGCAAAACGCCGTTTTTCTCAGTACCCAAACATGTTTCGCACCCCTGTGACATTATCAGTGGGTTTTAGTTTTCATTTATTCTTTACATTTGTTGTGCATCAGTTTTCTGGATCACATTTGTGTTAATTACTACAGGTAGCTTGTCACGTTTTCGTGTGGCAAGCACTTCCATTGTCCGCATCATGCTGAGCTGTTGTGACGCACACATAACTATAATAAGTATTCTCCACATATAAAGTAGTAAAATAATTTTCACTACACCAGAACACTGTGTGAGTAGCTACATAAGGTGCACTACGCTGTAGATAATTCGTAGCTACGGATGCAGTGACTCTGTGAAGACCTCAGGAGAGCAATCGTCCACGAACCTCACCGTTGAGTGACCCGTGTCCAGTTGCTACACTGTTGTCCTTTTGTTTAACGTAATTCAACATTTTCCCCCAGTCGCTGAAATAATTTAGGTATCTCGCGGAATTTATTGTTTCACGAGGAAAGGGGAGAGCGCATCTGCGCACATTTCTTCGTCAGTGTCCGACTGCACAGCTCCCGCACGCTCTGTTTCTCCGGCTTCCCGCGCCGGAACTTTCGCAGTTGAGAGGTTAGCGGGGAAACACAGGGGAAGAAAAATACTCGTGCACTCGTTTGTGGTCGTAATATGACGCGATAAATCACGGCCGGCGCCCACCTGCGATGCCGGAGTCGGCGGGGCGCCATCGGCCGCCCTACTGCTTCCATAAATCACCGCGTTTAATTTATAGTGCGAAATAATTACGCGTGGTTGCCGTCGCTTCAGCGCGTGGTCACCCGCCTGCTCAGCGGCTCAGCCCTGAGACTGCGGCGGCAGACCGCCCCGCCCCACCCCGCGGAGGATTCCAGAGATATTGCTGCTCTTCGCAGAAAGCCAGAGGGGCTCTCTAGCAGCTAAGGCACGCGGAGCAGGTTGTACTATGGAGCACCAGCGTATCTACTGCAGCTTCAAGATACCAGTACAGCTGCTAAATTCTCCTTTCCGATGTGAAGAGAAAATCAAAAGAAGAACAGATAATACTAACAGTTGTGTATCATTTTTCACCCAAAACTACATTTTTCTAACAGTTTGCATCACTCAATGATTTACCTCTTTTTCTGCGTACGTCCTACAATCTTCTGAGGGTGGTGTAAAGATATTTTCCATTCACGCGTTTTATGTAAGTCTGCAGGCTTTGGTAGCCATTGTCAGTGAAGTCAAAATCGTCTGGGTTTTTTAGGCATGGCGCCTTATTTCTCCTAAGTAATCGACGTATTTTTCTGCTACCCACAAGCTGTCGACTTGTTTTAGGATCCTCGAAGAGCGATTCGATTTTACGTCCCTTCTCTTTCCAGTTACTGAACAGCGAAATTGCAAAAACGCCAACTCCTCAGGGTCCTCCTACTTCTATATCTACATCTACATTTATACTCCGCAAGCCACCCAACGGTGTGTGGCGGAGGGTACTTTACGTGCCACTGTCATTACCTCCCTTTCCTGTTCCAGTCGCGTATGGTTCGCGTGAAGAACGCCTGCCGGAAAGCCTCTGTGCGCTCTCGAATCTCTCTAATTTCGTGATCTCCACGGGAGGTATAAGTAGAGGGAAGCAATATATTCGATACCTCATCCAGAAACGCACCCTCTCAAAACATGGACAGCTTGCTACACCACGATGCAGAGCGCCTCTCTTGCAGAGTCTGCCACTTGAGTTTGCTAAACATCTCCTTAACGCTATCACGCTTCCCGGTTTTCGGAAAGATGGTTTGCGAAATCTGTGGTAGCCGTTTCCCTTGAATACTTCGCAAGTGACTCAGTTCCTTTGGCAGGTTATCAGCGTCTGAGATGACTTCAGCCTACAACAGCTGCCAGATTTCGAGAGCCATCTTTCCGAAAACACGAAAGCAGAAAGACCCCAAGGAGAGCTCGAAGAAGCTTGCGTTTTTTACCTTACTGCGGTTCAGCAACAGGAAAGTTTAGTCAGCTCCTATAGATTAATAAAATCGTGAAATCGGTGTCCAACAAGAATTCTACAAGTGGTGAGGCCTATGAAAGACGATGTGTACCCAAGATCTCCAGTAGTATATAAAGTTCCGTGCGGGTGTGAAGAGTTTTATGTCGGGCGGACAGTGGATACTATTGAACAGCGCTGTGTAGAACACGAGAGATGCTTTCGCCTGAGGTAGCGGAGAAAACGGACATCTTATAGCCGCTTCGAATAGACATCCTACACTACAAGAACTGGTACTTTATGGATCAACGTAATTAAAGAAGCGATCTATATAAAAAAAACTGTGAAAACGCACTCAATAAAGATGGCGGCCTACAGCTAAGCAGAGCTTTGAGCCTGGCCAAGAAGCCAAGTAAGGTCTACAATCTACTGAGTTAAATGGCTCATGTGGGTGGGTTGTTAACATAAGTTTATTATACTTCTTGAAGGATGAAGCCGGCGCGGCCCACCTTTCACGGCGCTGGGGTGAGCACCACTGACTTCTCAGAGAGCAACACGGCTACACAGCTGCAACTAAAAGACAGTCACCATATCACAATGGCCGTAAAGTATTCGGCTTAAAGCCCATGGATTTTAAGCCACTTGATACGGGTGGAAGCTAGAGAGAAATTCATGGGTACATACCGTCGCATTCATACATCTAATTCTTACGCATAATGATCACTTTATAAAAATATCACGAAGCTGCTTCTTCTGAATGAAGCACACTGTTTGTAATATGCTCGGAAACATTCAATGGCTGGACCACAGAAAGACCTGTCACTTTGTAAACAGAATATGTACGTCGCGTTTGGCTTGCAGAGGTACATGCAAATATCATCGAGAGGCTGTGGTATCTTTTTCTTGTACATATAGGGGTAGGACCAGAATAGCCCGCGAGAAATGCATGCTTCAACACGAGCGCAGATGACAGTCAAGCCTGTACGTGAAGCTATTGTAGTTGACCAAGAACGGCTTCTGTGCAATTGGGTCAACACCTTGCAAATGTCAGTCGTTATCATAACTGTGTTGTGTGTGGTGACTCCATTGTGCCGGAGCTACGTGGTTTCGAACGTAGACAAAATGCTACATCTACCCCGCGAAGGTGCAGGAACAGCAAGCAACCGTCCTTTTATACTTCCGCTGTGCATTTTATGTGGTCGAGGATAATATTAATGTCTTCCGCTAACTCTTCCAGCTTTTCGTGTCCATGAGGCCGTATGACGAAGGTATCGTCGACGTAGCGACAGAAACAACTAGGCTTTGCAGGAACCTTATCCAATGCAATGTCGTCAAAATGCTCCATAAAGTAGTTGGCTACAACTGGCTCCCCATCGCGACGCCGTCAGTCTAGTTGAAATATTCTCGTCATTCCTTAGTACTTCCGTATCCCACTTCTTTGAGTATTTATTATTCCTCACTAATGTCTTAAACTTCAGCCTGCTCTTCATCACTACTACATTGTGATCTGAGTCTCTATCTGCTCCTGGGTAAGCCTTACAATCCCATATTTGATTTCGGAATCTCTGTCTGACCATGATGTAATCTAACTGAAATCTTCCCGTAGCACCCGGCCTTTTGCAAGTATACGTCCTCCTCTTGTGATTCTTGAACAGGATATTCATATTACTAACTGAACCTTGTTTCAGAACAATTAGTCTTTCTCCTCTCTCATTCCTTGTCCTACGCCCATATTCTCCTGTAATCTTTTCTTCTATTCCTTCCCCTGTAGCTGCATTCCAGTCCCCTATGACGATTAGATTTTCAGCCCCCTTTGGTTACTGTATTGCCCTTTCAATATCCTCATACACATTCCCTGTCGCATCATTTTCAGCTTGCGACGTCGGCATGTACACCTGAACTATCGTTGTCAGTGTTGGTTTGCTGTCGATTCTGATAAGATCAATCCTGTCACAGAACAGTTCACAGTAACATACTCTCTGTCCTGTCTTCCGATTAATAACGAATCGTGCTCCCTGTTTACCATTTTCTGCTGCTGTTGGTATTACCCTATACTCATCTAACCAGAAATTCTTGTCTTCTTTCCACTTCACTTCACTGACCCCTAATATACACTCCTGGAAATTGAAATAAGAACACCGTGAATTCATTGTCCCAGGAAGGGGAAACTTTATTGACACATTCCTGGGGTCAGATACATCACATGATCACACTGACAGAACCACAGGCACATAGACACAGGCAACAGAGCATGCACAATGTCGGCACTAGTACAGTGTATATCCACCTTTCGCAGCAATGCAGGCTGCTATTCTCCCATGGAGACGATCGTAGAGATGCTGGATGTAGTCCTGTGGAACGGCTTGCCATGCCATTTCCACCTGGCGCCTCAGTTGGACCAGCGTTCGTGCTGGACGTGCAGACCGCGTGAGACGACGCTTCATCCAGTCCCAAACATGCTCAATGGGGGACAGATCCGGAGATCTCGCTGGCCAGGGTAGTTGACTTACACCTTCTAGAGCACGTTGGGTGGCACTGGATACATGCGGACGTGCATTGTCCTGTTGGAACAGCAAGTTCCCTTGCCGGTCTAGGAATGGTAGAACGATGGGTTCGATGACGGTTTGGATGTACCGTGCACTATTCAGTGTCCCCTCGACGATCACCAGTGGTGTACGGCCAGTGTAGGAGATCGCTCCCCACACCATGATGCCGGGTGTTGGCCCTGTGTGCCTCGGTCGTATGCAGTCCTGATTGTGGCGCTCACCTGCACGGCGCCAAACACGCATACGACCATCATTGGCACCAAGGCAGAAGCGACTCTCATCGCTGAAGACGACACGTCTCCATTCGTCCCTCCATTCACGCCTGTCGCGACACCACTGGAGGCGGGCTGCACGATGTTGGGGCGTGAGCGGAAGACGGCCTAACGGTGTGCGGGACCGTAGCCCAGCTTCATGGAGACGGTTGCGAATGGTCCTCGCCGATACCCCAGGAGCAACAGTGTCCCTAATTTGCTGGGAAGTGGCGGTGCGGTCCCCTACAGCACTGCGTAGGATCCTACGGTCTTGGCGTGCATCCGTGCGTCGCTGCGGTCCGGTCCCAGGTCGACGGGCACGTGCACCTTCCGCCGACCACTGGCGACAACATCGATGTACTGTGGAGACCTCACGCCCCACGTGTTGAGCAATTCGGCGGTACGTCCACCCGGCCTCCCGCATGCCCACTATACGCCCTCGCTCAAAGTCCGTCAACTGCACATACGGTTCCCGTCCACGCTGTCGCGGCATGCTACCAGTGTTAAAGACTGCGATGGAGCTCCGTATGCCGCGGCAAACTGGCTGACACTGACGGCGGCGGTGCACAAATGCTGCGCAGCTAGCGCCATTCGACGGCCAACACCGCGGTTCCTGGTGTGTCCGCTGTGCCGTGCGTGTGATCATTGCTTGTACAGCCCTCTCGCAGTGTCCGGAGCAAGTATGGTGGGTCAGACACACCGGTGTCAATGTGTTCTTTTTTCCATTTCCAGGAGTGTATCTAGATGGAGCCTTTGCATTTCCCTTTTAAGATTTTCTAGTTTACCTACAACGTTCAAGCTTCTGACATTCGACCCCATGACTCGTGGAACATTATCCTTTCGCTTAGTTGATGACTCAGTCTTTTTCTCATGATAACTTCCCCCTTGGCATTCCCCTCCCGGAGATGCGAATGGGGGCTATTCCGGAATCTCTTGTCAATGGAGAGATTATCATGACGCTTCTTCATTTACAGGCCACATGTCCTGTGGATACAAGTTACATGTCTTTAATGAAGTGGTTTCCACTGCCTTCTGTATCCGAATGCCGTGGATCTTTGCTGATTCTTCCAACTTAAGAAGCAGTTTCCCACTCTTAGGACAAGAGAGTGCCCTGAATTTCTGTCCGCTCCTGCGCCCTCTTTGTCAAGGCCTTTAACAGAAGGAGGGTGACTTCTTCGGTCACCAATGCTGATTATTAATCAAAATTTAAGCAGCGCCGGGATTCGAACCCGAGACCAACGACGTTATGAATCAAACGCGCTAACCCTAGACGACGGCTATTAGAATCATTTTAAACGAGCTTTTGACGACTTAAGATTAAGTAATACAGCAGAGACTCATAACATTACATCGGAAGTTCTAAAATGATAAGGGGCACTCGCAAAAATATGACTGTTCACGTTGGTGTGTAGGATGTATGGGTCTGGTGATATACCACCCACTTAATTCCAAAGATAGCAAGAGCCTACAAGTGCGAGAATTATTGCACAGTCAGCTTAAAAGCTCATGCATTCAAGCTGCTGACAAGTATAGTATAAAGAAGGATTCAAAAGTAAACTGAGGACCTGTTGGATGACGATCAGTTTGGCTTTATGAAAATGAAAGGTGCAAGAGAGACAGTTCTGACCATGCGGTTGATACTGGAAGCAAGTTTGCAAAAAAAATCATTACATATTCGTAGGATTTCTCTACGTGAAAAAGCATTTAACAATGTAAAATGGTGCAACATCTTCGAGCCGGCCGCGGTGGTCTCGCGGTTCTGGCGCTGCAGTCCGGAACCGCGGGACTGCTACGGTCGCAGGTTCGAATCCTGCCTCGGGCATGGGTGTGTGTGATGTCCTTAGGTTAGTTAGTTTTAAGTAGTTCTAAGTTCTAGGGGACTTATGACCTAAGATGTTGAGTCCCTTAGTGCTCAGAGCCATTTGAACCATTTTTTGAACATTTTCGAAATTCTGGGATACGTAGGGGTAAGCCATACGGAAAGGCGTGTCTCGTAGATTATGTAGCAAAGCCATGTAGAAACAATAAGAGTGGAAGACTAAAAAATAAATCCTTAAAAATAGTGTAATTGGTGTAGTCTAAGGCCTCTAGTGTTCAATTTCTACATCGAAGAAGCAAAGGCGGTAGCGAAAGACAGGTTAAAGAATGGGACTAAAATGCACGGTGACAGGATATCACTGTTAAGATTCAGTGATGATATTCATCACCTGAGAGAAAGTAAAAAACAAATAAGAAAATTTGTTGAGTGTAATTAGCAGTCTAATGAGTGCGTATTATGGACTGAGAAAAAGTTGAGGAAACACGAAAGTAATGAGAAGTATCAGAAATTGGACAAGCGAGAATTTTAACATCAACAGTGGTGGTCGCGAAGTAGATCGAGTCAAAGAATTCTGCCACGTAAGGAGCAAAATAACCCATTATGAGGCGAAACAAGGATTACACAAAAACCAGACTAGCACTGGCAAAAAGGGCACTCCTGGACCAGAAAAGTCTTCTAGTATCAAACATAAGCCTTAATTTCATGGACAAAATTCTGAGAATGAGCAATTGGAGTCCAGCGTTGTATGGTAGAGAGAAATAGACTATAGGAAAATCAGAAAAGAAGAGAATCAAAGCATTTCAGACGTGGTGCTACAGACGAATGCTGCAAATTAGGTGGACTGTAAAGGGAAGGAGTGAGGAGGTTCTAACAAGGGAACCTCCCTGTCGCACCCCCCCTCAGATTTAGTTATAAGTTGGCACAGTGGATAGGCCTTGAAAAACTGAACACACATCAATCGAGAAAACAGGAAGAAGTTGTGTGGAACTTTGAAAAAAATAAGTAAAATATACAAACTGAGTAGTCCACGCCAACATAGGCAACATCAAGGACAGTCGGAGTGTAGGAGCGCCGTGGTCCCGTGGTTAGCGAGAGCAGCTACAGAATGAGAGGTCCTAGGTTCAAGTCTTCCCGCGAGTGAGAAGATTAATTTTTTATTTTCAGTTTATGTGACAAACTCTTATGTTTTCATCACTTTTTTGGGAGTGATTATCACATCCATAAGAAAACCTAAATCGGGCAAGGTAGAAGAATCTTTTTACCCATTCGCTAAGTGTACAATTTAGGTGGGTCGACAACATATTCCTGTCATGTGACGCACATGTCGTCACCAGTGTCGTATGGAATATATCAGACTTGTTTTCTTGTGGAGGAATCGGTTGACCTATGACCTTGCGATCAAATGTTTTCGATTCCGATTGGAGAGGCACGTCCTTTCGTCTACTAATCGCACGGTTTTGCGGCGCGGTCGCAAAACATAGACACTTAACTTATTACAGTGAACAGAGACGTCAATGAACGAACGGACGGATCAAAACTTTGCGAAAATAAAGAAATTAAAATTTTCAGTTGAAGAAAGACTTGAACCAAGGACTTCTCGTTTCGCAGTTCCTCACGCTAACCACGGGACCACAGCGCTCCTGAGCTCATATTCACCTTCATGTTGCCTATGCTCCCCATGGACTACTCAGTTTGTATATTTTGCTTGTTTTTTTTATAGTTCCACACAACTTCTTCCTGTTTCCTAGATTGATCTGTGTTCAGTTTTTCAAGGCCAATCCACTGTGCCAACTTATAACTAAATCTGAGGGGGGTGCGATGGGGAGGTTCCCTTGTAAGATGAATCGGGGAGGAACGGAGTACTTGGAAAACACTGAGAAGAAGAAGATACATAATGACCAGGATGGCAGGACACTTCATAAGACATCAGGGAATAACTTCCATGGTACTAGATGGAGTGGTACAATATTAAAACTGTAGGGGAAGACATACACTGGAAACATTCAGGAATTAATTGACGACGTAGTCTGCAAGTGTTATTCCGAGATGAAGAGGTTGCTGCGGCTGACCACATCAAATCACTTAGCAGACTGATGACTTGAACAAAAAAAATCAAGACATGGAACTGAGAATGAATTACCATGAGGAATGCACATTACATTGGGAATGCATGTAAGACATAATACACATGTGCATGCAATGTAATTTAAGCTCTCAGTATAGAAAGAGGACTGAAAACCAACGATCAGAAAGCTCTTGCGCTGTTCAAGTATGTGGCCCAAGTTATACGGAGTCAGACCAACAACAAATACAAAATTTACGGAATGTCGGCTATTCCATGGAAGGAATGTAGATTTGAGAACTGAGGGATCACCTAATCGGTGATCAACACGTGGAGAAGAAAAAATAAAGGCACACGTACTAATTGATAGAAATTACTTGATACGGAATAAACTTAAGCAACAGAGGAATAACTAATACAAGAAACAGAAGCACACGGACATTGACCCTGAGAAATACGAAATTGACTGAAATCAAGCACAGCTAGCACACCACTCTCACACATTTGTTGGTTCTGGTCGACCAAAGGAACTAAAAATGAAGAAGAGCAAATTGCGAAAACTCTCTTACTTCCTATTCTGAATAAAATATTCTGTACGACTTCCTTTTAGTTGAGCCATCATTCTTCTAACTGGTTTGATGCGACCCATCACGAATTCCTCTCTGATTGCAACATTTTCTCTCAGAATTGGAGTTGCAACCTACGTTCTCAATCATTTGCTGGAGTTATTACATTTTCTGTCTTCCCCTACAGTTCTTACCCTCTGCAACTCCCTCTAATACCATGGAAGTTATTCCCTGATGTCTCACAGGTGTCCTGCCTTCTGGTCGTTTCTTCGTTTCAGTGTTTGCCGTATATTCCTTTCCTCGTCGATTCTGCGGAGAACTTCATGATTCTTTGCCTTATAAGTCCACCTAGTTTCATCATTATTCTGTAGCATCACATCTCAAATGCTTCGATCCTCTTCTGTTCCGGTTTTCTCACAGTCCATGTTTCACGACAACTTAATGCTGTGCGCCAAACGTACAGTCTCAGCGAAATCTTCCTCAAATTAAGACCCATGTTTGATAGTAGCAGACTTCTCTTGGCCAGGAATGCCAGTTTTGCCTGAGCTTGTCTGCCGTTTATATCCTCGTTGCTCCGTCCATTTTGGGTTATTTTGCTGCCTAGTTAGCAGAATTCCTTGACTTCGTCTATTTCGTGATCCCAAATTCTGATGTTAAATTCCATGTTGTTCTCATTTCTCCATGACGACTAAGTCTGAAGCTGCAAAAGGAGCGGGTTGAGGCCTAGACCAGGCTGAAGCTTACACAAAATCCGTTATTAAACTCACTACTCCAGACGAGCTTCCACGAGAAAACTCTTTCTTCCAAATTCCAGGAAACAGGGAAGAACATCCTTACCAAATCGATGTCCTCATAGGTAATGGAAGCCATCAGAAGACACCCTTTCCAATTCCTCCCAATTCAAGCGCAATAGTGCATCGACCAGAAACAAAGAAAGTCATTTGCTTTTCTCTAAGCCAACACAAAAGAGGTTGGTACCGGAGAACAATATGTGGCGAGTCGCGTCAAACCAGTCAGTAATCTGACGACTCGAAGAAAAAATAATCAAGAAGTGGAACTGTGCGAGAATTACATAGTAGCAGCCAAATGTTATCTGCCACGAGATACAGTGACAACCCAATATCCAGACGGTAGGGGTGGAAAAGAAGGGTGGCAGTAACGTTAAATCGTAATCAAGGGTGAGCAAGGAAGCATAGCAATTTAGTAAATCGACATATGTGCATGAAAAAAATATACAAAACGTATCTGATTTCAGAGAATGTATGGATTTATGGCAGATAATGGCACACTCAGATGCTGACTCTTTCCATCTGTGTGATTTATTAATTTCAAAGGAAGAATGAGGTACTGATGACGTGGAAAATTAAGTTAATTCTTAACAGAACGTTATGAGATGGCTCATATACAGATCTTTCAGAGTTAAATGAATACCTATACGTAATAGTTATTTCTGTCAGCTCTCCCTTTCTGATTTTTCTTGAAGATAGGGCGAATTTGAACTTTAATCTGCCTATTGTTCATCTTTCTGCTATTAGAACCAAACTACACTCATGCTCATAAATTAAGTATAATTGCAGAATGTGGTGCCACACAACGTCGCACTACACAGAACTAGCGCTAGTAGCATAGCCACGTAGGGAACACACACGACACAGATCGAAAGGTCCACGGTATTGGTGATAAGTTGAGAAAACGCCCCGAAACAAAACGTCACTGTTTCCTGCGCATGTACCCCAACATCAATATGGGATATGATCATTATTCACACGTACACAGGCCGCACAACGGGTTGGCATACTCTGGATCGGGCGATCAGGTGGTGAAGCAGCTGCTGGGGTATAGCCTCCCATTCTTGCCCCAGTGCCTATCGGAGCTCCTGTAGTGTCAGAGTTGTTTGAAGTCGTGCAGCGTTACGTCGACCGAGAGCATCACAGTCGTGCTCGGTGGGGTTTATGTCTGGAGCACAGACAGGCCACTCCTTTCGCCTGATATCTTCTGTTTCAAGATACTCCTCCACGATGGCAGCTCGATGGCGCTGTGCGTTATCATTCATCAGAAGGAAGGTGGGGCCCACTGCACCCCTGAAAAGGCGGACATACTGGTGCAAAATGACGTCCCGATATATCTGATCTGTTACAGTTCCTCTATCAATGATATGCAGGTGCGTACGTGCACCAATCATAATTCCACCCAACACCATCAAACCACGACCTCCATACAGGTCCCTTTCAAGGACATTAAGGGGTTGGTGACTTGTTCCTGGTTCACGCCAGATGAAAACCCGGTAAGAATCACTATTCAGACTGTACCTGGATTCGTCCGTGAACATAACCTGGAACCACTGCTCCAATGGCCATGTACTGTGTTCTTGACATCAGGCTTCACGGACTCCATTTTGACCAGGGGTCAGTGGAATGCACCTTGCAGGTCTCCGGGAGAATAAACCATCTTCACTCGTCTGATGACTGTGTGTCTGGAGACAACTGTTCCAGTGGCTGCGTTAAGGTCCCGAGCAAGGCTACCTGCAGTACTCCGTGGCCGTCTGCGGGCACTGATGATGAGATATGTGTCTTTTTGTGGTGTTGTACACTGTGGACGTCCCGTACTGTTGCGCCTGGACACGTTTCCTGTGTGCTGGAATCGTTGCCATAATCCTGAGATCACACTTTGTGGCACACAGAGGGTCCGTGCTACGACCTGCTGTGTTTGACCAGCCTCCAGTCGCACTAGTATTCTACCCCACATAACGCCATCAATATGTGTTCTTTGAGTCATTTTCAACACACAGTCCCCATTAGCACGTCTGAAATCGTCTACACACTTACTCGCTGCACGGTACTCTGACAAGCACCAACACACCTCTGCGTATGTGGACTGCTGCCAGCGCCAGCGTGTGTCGACGGCAGGTGAAATGCACCGCATGGTCATACCCCGAGGTGATTTCAACCCGCAAACCGCCCACCAGAGCGTTGTTTCATCATGTATCAGAATTATCCTTAATTTATGAGCAAGAGTGTATTTAGCTCGGACAGTCTGTCAGAAAGTGCTGAGCCGGCCGCGGTGGGATGGCGGTTCTAGGCACTTCAGTCCGGAACAGCGTGACTGCTACGGTCGCAGGTTCGAATCCTGCCTCGGGCATGGATGCGTATATGTCCTTAGGTTAGTTTAAGTAGTTCTAAGTTCTAGGGGACTGATGACCTCAGATATTGAGTCAAAAAATGGTTCAAATGGCTCTGAGCACTATGCGACTTAACTTCTGAGGTCATCAGTCGCCTAGAACTTAGAACTAATTAAACCTAACTAACTTAAGGACATCACACACATCCATGTCCGAGGCAGGATTCGAACCTGCGACCGTAGTGGTCACACGGTTCCAGACTGTAGCGCCTAGAACCACACGGCCACTCTGGCCGGCGATATTGAGTCCCATAGTGCTCAGAGCCATTTAGAAAGCGCTGAGGTGACTCATATGTGTTTCTGACTCTACCTGGTTTCCATTTTCCGAATTAGTTCGAGCCAGTGTGAAATTTCATTCGCAACCCTATAATGTGTACCGGGTTCCATCACTTCGGAGCTGTAAATCTGAGCATTCTATCAAGCGCACTGCACAGAACAAATTATAACCTATTCGCATGGAAAACTTCTTTTCGTTGCCTAATTAAGTGTTTTTATTCCTGTTTGTGAGTTGATTGTGGCATTACCTGCTTTGGATAAATGCACATCACAAGCAGTATCGATTGCTCTCTGATTATATCAGAAAGATTAGACTTCAGACTAACTTTTGTTAGCTTTCTTTAGTTGGATATATGCAGGTACTACCAGCAGGGAAATGGAATTAAGAGGATATGGGCATACCGAGGATCAGAATTGTCCGTTCTGTTGAATGCAGGGAGTGTATGTGGCCGTCACAAAAGGTGAAGAGGAAAATGCGAAGAGTTTTATGAGCTAGGACATATAGCGAACGTGATACTACGACTAATACTGTATCTGGTGCTGAGAGAAGTTTTGACGAAAAGAGGTGATGTAGACAGTAGACGATACTTGGTTTCAGTGGAAAAATATTCAGTTCTTTCGGACCCCACTAAGGAGGAACATCTGCGTATATTGAATTCCAGGGGTATAAGACACACGTCTGGTCACAGGCAAGTTGATTACAGGAAGAGAAAAGAGCAGACTGAATGATTAACGAAGATTTCTCGGATCTCCAGCCGGGTGGTAGCGTTGTTATCTCGCAACGTTTCGGGAAGCGTCATACTACGCATCTTCTGGCGAAGTGTCGAGATTCGCGGAGAGCGGGCTATTTATATGCGCGGTCACCCCCTTCAATAGATCTCGGGTGACTGCGGTGGACCAGCGGCGTGGGCGCGGTGGTGGGGATGGCGGTCGCCCCCTGCTGGCGCGTTCGCTTCTCGTTGTAAGCCTTCTGTCTGCGTCCGGGGCGGAGGACGTTGACGGGCGCGCTCTCGACGGATTGCCGCTATCGCAGGATTCCATGCTGCGCTGTGTAGGTATCCCTCATCTCTGCTGAACAGATTGTCGTGAATCCTTATTTCTATGGATTCTTTGATAACGCTTTCCCGGAAGCCAGATGCTCGGCACAGTACCTTCGTGTTTTCGAAGTTGAAGTTAAGTTCTTCATTTACGCTGTGTTCTGCTAAGGCTGATTTTTCTGTGTGACCCAGTCGCACATATGTGATATGTTCTTCGCAGCCTTTAGATATGTAGCGCTGTGTTTGCCCAATGTATTGTTTTCCACATTCGCATGGTATACTGTATACTCCACGTGTGTTAAGGTTCAGGCCGGCCTGTGTAGTCGAGCGGTTCTAGGCGCTTCAGTCTGGAACCGCGTGGCCACTACGGTCGCGGGTTCGAATTCTTCCTCGGACATGGCTGTGTGTGATATCCTTAGGTTAGTTAGGTTTAATTAGTTCTAAGTTCTAGGCGACTGATGACCTCAGAAGTTAAATCGCATAGTGCTCAGAGCCATTTGAACCATTTTTTTAAGGTTCAGCGCATCTTTGGCAGAACCTAGGAGCTCCCTCGTCTTCGATGGTGGTCGGAGAATGGTTTTGATATTGTATTTGCCCAGAAGTCGTGCAATTTTGGCCGAGAGCGGGCACACGTACGTAAGGAACGCGAGTCGTTTGTCTTCTTCTTCTTCTTGAATGGTCGCGTGAACACGCACAAGATGACGCAGTCAAGATAGAAATGTAGCCGCTGACCATAAAAGCAATCCGTGTCAGGAACTATCGATGGAAGCTCAGGTACATGGCGTATTTGGGGCAGAAGATGTAAGTTTTAGATGTAAAAGATGAGGCCCAGACTGCATTAGTAATAGTTACGGCCTCCCCCGAGGTTGGACACTCGATGACAAAATATTGGCGCTAATAAAGGAATCGTATATACACTACTGGCCATTAAAATTGCTACACCAAGAAGAAATGCATATGATAAACGAGTATTTATTGGACAAATATGTTATACTAGAACTGACATGTGATTACATTTTAACCTCTGGCCGTAATAACTGCCCTGATACGCCTGGGAAATGAGTCAGAGCTTGGATGGCGTGCACAGGTACAGATGCCCGTGCAGCTTCAACACGATACCACAGTTCATCAAGAGTGGTGACTGGCGTATTTTGACGAGCCAGTTACTCGGCCACCATTGAGCAGACGTTTTCAATTGGTGAGAGATCTGGAGAATGTGCTGGCCAGGGTAGCAGTCGAACATTTTCTGTATCCAGAAAGGCCCGTACAGGTCTTGCAACATGCGGTCGTGCATTATACTGCTGAAATGTAGGGTTTCGCAGGGATCGAATGAAGGGTAGAGCCACGGATCGTAACACATCTGAAATGTAACGTCCACTGTTCAAAGTGCCGTCAGTGCGAACGAGAGGTGACCGATACGTGTAACCAATGGCACCCCATAACATGACGCCGGGTGATACGCCGGTATGGCGATGACGAATACACGCTTCCAATGTGCGTACACCGCGATGTTGGCAAACACGGATGCGGCCATCATGATGCTGTAAACAGAACCTGGATTCATCCGAAAAAATGGGGATCCAGCATGGCGTTCCGTATTACCCCCCTGAACCCACCGATTCCATATTCTGCTAACAGTCATTGGATCTCGACCAACGTGAGCAGCAATGTCGCGATACGATAAACCGCAATCGCGATAGGCTACAATGCGACCTTTATCAAAGTGGGATACGTGATGGTGTGCATTTCTGCTCCTTACACGAGGCATCACAACAACGTTGCACCAGCCGGTCAACTGCTGTTTGTGTATGAGAAATCGGTTGGAAACTTTCCTCATATCAGCACGTTCTAGGTGTCGCCACAGGCGCCAACCTTGTGTGAATGCTCTGAAAGCTAATCATTTGCGTGTCACAGCATCTTCTTCCTGTCGGATAAATTTCGCGTCTGTAGCACGACATCTTCGTGCTGTAGCTATTTTAATGGCCAGTAGTGTAGATCTGAAAGGGAGTAATTAAGCGGTATTGAAACGGATATTCTGCAGAAAAGAGCTGCATGTGTGACAGAAGGTCGTGGTGAAAGCGCACCGATTAAGCAAGAAGCGGAAGTGTCTGCGTTACAAATTCTTTTAGAGTGGACCATTTCGAGTATCGAGTTTGGAGATTTGTGCATCAGTATCTTGTTGAATTAGATTTGATTGTACCAAAAAGATGTAAAAGATTGCCCAAATTTCAAACAAACATATTTTTTATTTCTGTGTCGAATCTCTACGATGGAAACGATACCAATTAGGCATTTGATTACATCTAGTTGATACATAGACACCATTACTTGGTTATCGCTAATAGTAAGTCGATATCGTTGTTTCATGTGTTATTGATGGGTCCTGGGCTTGCCACAAGTGATTATGACACTTGTAAATTAATGTAATTACAGGTGTTGTGTGTAAATGCTGCGTCCAATGGAGAGAGACAGCTAGCAGTCTTAGAAATGGAACTTTAGAAAGCTTCTGAATGTTATGAATATATCTATGAGCTGTCATGTTTCACAGATTGTTCGGAGTTAATGGTAATTGCAGGAGACGATGCAGAAAAATAGGAGAAAGAGTAGAATTTGAAGCGTCCACAAAAGATACGTTTTTGGTGAGAAGATGAGAACATGACAGCTAGCAATATGCCTATACTGATGTATGAGTACATGAGAGATTTTTTGTTGCTTTACCATCCGTGAGGGATGCTCTGTGCTCATCGCGTTTTCGTACTCTTGGGTAGCCGGAAAGTAAAAGTAAGAGACAAAGCGAAGTAAGCAGTGGAAGTATACCGCTAAGGGCTGAAGGGAACTCTCGATATAAGGTCATTTGTCTCATGTTACAGAATAGCTGTGCACTTTCTTGGCATGGGACCCCACATCAAAAATGATCACTGACTGATGGTGATGATAAGGGATTGTGTAAGGACGATAATGACCATGCCAACGTTGGATAAAGAATGTTCCAGACGAATGTCCAACAAGGAGAACCTTCAAGTTGCTAAACAAATACGGTAAAAAGTGACAGAATATAGTGTTGTAGTATAGTTGATACCATGTGTAATTTACGTAGGTGTTAAGAAGGATACGATTATTCAGAGTACGGTAAGCAATGTGTTTCAGGTCTACTGTGTCCATGCGAAAAGTTGTATTGTATAACTGTATGTTGATGTGTTCTATGTTACAGTTGCTTTTCTGATGAGATATTCAATGTGAATGGTACTTATACTCCTTGCTCAATAAAGATGACAAATCCAGAGAACATGGAGATCGTTGGCGATCCTGAGGAGTGAGTTACTGTATTTAAAAAGAAGTAGAAGTGCGGGAGTGGAGAAACAGGCTAATAATTCAACGGACTAATAATTCAATATTTCTGTAGTAGTGTAACTTAGAAACTAACACTTTAATTATATAATATGTTTTAGTAGCCCTTATGTGTATCGACGTTTCATGGTAATGTAGGTAGGGATATATATTGGTGTGTATAGTTGAAACAGTTAAGTAGTTGAAACAAAACAGTGGGGGTAGGAATCTAGTATCTCTTCTTCTTCTTCACAACTGCCCAATTCCCAGTTTGGTACCATATGACGATATATTTAATGTAATATGTTTGTACTATTATTTAGCGGTGTTATACAATATTTTATGTCAGTACTCATTGACAGTAAGTAAAAAAAAATCGAAAATGGTTTAAATTCTCACTTCTTGTCATGATTGCACTGGAAACATGTAGTACACAAATTTGTAAAACATTGCAGAAATACTTTTCATTAGGTAACGTAATAGTCCATCTTTATCGTTACCATATCTTAATTTTTTGTAATACGTCTTAACGCGCTTCGACCTTCGACAACGGCCATCATCGGAGTCACATTTAAAAGAAAACTCCAAACACTGTATCTCACCACTTCACTCGCACAGTTGTACCATCAGTCAGCTTCAAGGCGTAGCAGGCAGTTTGGACTGCAAAAATCATCGTTTTTCTCTAATCTAACGGAATAAGTAGGTAGGTGTTAAGATATTTATAAATTACTGAAGTTGTGTGTACATTCTGCTTGTGAGATACAGAGTGAAAGATTTCTGAGGATGATGCAGTGTACGTTGTTCCGAGAAATAACTGTTAAGAAAATAATCGATACGTTGTGCCATACATGTGTGAATTAATATTGAAGTAAGCCAATCAGGCCGTTGTGCGTGTAAATTCAAGTGGCCTTCCAGATACATGCAGCTTCCGTTGTCTTCATAGAATAGCTGACAGCACAAGAGACTGCTCGATCCTTACTACTGTCCCGTGTTCAATTTCTGTATCGCTCTCCTGTCCGTTATTAGGAAAGCAAACAAAGAATACGTTTGGTGACACCGTTTCTGGAAAGCTGTTTCATTTTACGCGAGAAACGTCCAGATTGGTTAACTACAACGGTAATTAACTCGAAAATGGCGCAACAAATCGAGATAACAATTATTTCTCAGCACTACCTACCTTGCAACATCCTTACAAGCTTTTCAGACTCTTTCTTGACTGCCCTGTATGTAAGTGTGCGACGGCTGAAGATATACGCATGTGCCTGTGGAGAGAAGTTGACTTCTTGGAAGGCAATGAGCGTGCGCCCTTGATTCTGGCGGCGGCAATATAATAGTCAAGGAACGCTTGTGAGAAAATAAAACGTCTACAGCCGTCCTTATGATTTTATTTATTTGGTTGCAACCAGTTTCGGCGCCATCTTAGTTGATGGGTTCAAATGGTTCAAATGGCTCTGAGCACTATGCGACTTAACTTCTGAGGTCATCAGTCGCGTAGAACTTAGAACTAATTAAACCTAACTAACCTAAGGACATCACACACATCCATGCCCGAAGCAGGATTCGAACCTGCGACCGTAACGGTCACGCGGTTCCAGACTGAAGCGCCTAGAACCGCACGGCCACACCGGACGGCCTTAGTTGATGGGGAAAGGGTTGATACGATACCTATACACATTTCATCAGTGGTCAGCATAACTGGATACGCAGATAATCTGAAAACTTAGGTGTGAGAATTCTAACCGTCAACTGCCAACTTGATGGTTGAGTTGGCAGTTGATGGTTAGTGTGCTGGCACCTAAGTTTTCAGATTATCTGCATATGCAGTTATGCTGGACAGTGATGCGATATATATAAGGATCGTATCATCCCCTTCCCCATCAACTACAGCCTGAAGACGGTGCATAGAAGCGCCGAAACTGGTTGCAACAAAATAAATAAAATCAAAAGGACGGCTGTAGGAATTTTATTTTCTCACAATAGTAAATGGCCGTCGTCCAAAAGAGCTACTGTCAAGAGGATGGACATATAAACAATTGTCAATGAAAGCTGTTTTCGCTAGCCTCAATTGGGTCCCTTTATGTGCGAAGCCCAGCCCTCACTACAAGTAGTGTGCAGTACGCCCGCAACTCGTGTAGGGGAGGGGAAGGAGGGAGGCTGTACCTTTTGTCACTGTGGGTGAATGGCCGTCCCAGTTTTTCCTACATGACGAACCCTGTTAGTTGCCAATTCGGTGGTGCAGACTCCCCTTCGGACTCCATATCGCCTGAGACGAAAATACTGGCGTACAACGCTGCGCGTACAGCCGAGCGTAAAGCAGGCGCACGCGCACGCCATGGAATATGGCGCATGGTGGGAGTTCTGTTGTATTCAACTCTATAAGAGGAGGTACTGCCTACCTTTGCTAATCCAAATCCTAAGAAGTGGGTTTGCCTCTGCCTGTCTGGCACCATACCTCTCCCAAGATATTGTCGGGTCCACAAGCTCAGCTACCGTGATTCAGAGAAAGTCCATGGAAACTTCACAGTTCCTCGCTACCATGTACGAGTATATGATGGACAGCGGTGCCATATGACGCTCGTTCCCACGATGCCTCACTTCAGCCGTGACAAAATCAGTCTGTCGTGAACGTCGTGATTATGTGATATACCAACACAGTGCACTTCAGCACTACACTGCATAACTATCACATAGGGCTCGATACCAGTCATGGTCCGGCAGACGACGGTTATCCAACCAGCAGTTGTCGATGAATGACGACTGCGGAGTACTTGGCACACGAAAACATGTACACAGCTCAGCACAAAATTCTTGAAGAATCTTTTCTTGAAGTGATCATTGTCGGAGACTCAGTATAAGAAACAAATTGCTTTCATTCGACTAACATCGACAACCGTAGCACAAGTAGATTAGTTCATGTTTGCGGAGGTTAGGAGCAGACTCAGAGAAAAGTGTGCCAGACTATTAAATTCCCCACCGACTACTCAAAGCCAAAGATATCTCACAACCATTATGTTGAGCACAAAGTTCCGTATTACACACAAAAGTACTATTTTAGTGCAATTGAAGAGACTGAAACGTCCCCTTAGAAGAATTATACAAGACTGTGCTTAAACTGACATACAATATTTTTAGCGCAACGCAATCTGACTTTCAAAAATCCCTACAAAAGAATGGCCCTGACTAACATTAATCTATACCTTTCACAAATCACTTACCTCACCAAAAATCTCCGTTACTCGAACTACTGCAATACAGCGAGCGCCACTACTGCCAGCTAAATAAAAGATTCAAACTACGGAAATCACTAACTACTGATAGGGATAGTTAGCAAATGAAAGATTTTAATAGAGAACAAACAATGTATTTACCTTAATAGTCATAATATATATAGCAGTTCATAATATCCAGTATAAAAAATTTCAAAACTCCGCCATTTCTCTCCCCACTTCCACCACTGCTGGCTGCTCACCTCCAACTGCGCAACGCTACGCGCTGTTCACATCCAGCTACCGCTGTCCAACACTACAATGGCAGACAACAATGCAAACTAGCCACAGACTGCTCACAGCACAGCCAGTGATTTTCATATAGAGCGCTACGTAACGTTGCCAATAAGAAAACAGAAACAGCCTACTTACATAAAGAAAACATAAACAGCCTACTTACATAGCCCCCATTCTCCCCACAAAAAATTTTACAAATTGTTTTGGGCAGTGGCCAATAATGATTCGATAAAATTTTTCATAATTACAATAACAAAGAAATCAAATGCACACACTTATTGATACAATGTTGGTCAAAGCTAAAATTTTCTCACAGTCAATAAAGACAGTCCTGATCATTCATCATAATAGGAACTACAGTTTTTTATTCACAAAGTCTCATTAGTAAAAGAAATTGCACACAGAAGTAGTGGATATCCAAGCAGCTTGAAGAAGTAGTGTTGTCCTTCCAATGGAAAGACAGTGCTGACTCTTGACATGCTGACAGGTAATGGGCCACAACAGAGCAAACCCACAACAGGGTCACTCGACGTTTTGAAGAAGATTGGTAGGTAGGTCATCACAGAGCAGACCCACTGTAGCCCTGGTAGAGAGTATGGTATTGGTGGGCCACCAGAGGTGCAGACCCACTGCAGTCCTTGTAGAAATAATGGTACTGGTGAGTCAGCAAAGGTGTAGACCCACTGTAGTCCTTGTAGAAATAATGGTATTGGTGGGTCATCAAAGATGCAGACCCACTGTAGTCCTTGTAGAGATGGCCAGCAGCCATCTGTTGTGACTGTGCGGGTGCACAATCACCATTGAAGAGTCTTGCAGTTAATATAGCAAGACCATAATCACCACTTGTGCACTCACAAAGTTTTTGGAATTGTCCTTAGAACCAGCAATGCTGTTATCCAGTCCCTTGCTGAATTATTAACACACGTGCAAACACTAACAGTCCCTACTTCTCACATATTGTCCATATACTATGACCAACAGAAACGTGTGCAGTGAAATGTAGCTTACAAGTTACTTAATTTGAGGAACTGGTGTCAATTACAATTTTATAACATAAGAATACAATAACAAAGGTACAAAATACATCATTAAAAACAAAACAATACAGATAACATTTGTAGTAATACAGGCTTTACAAAAGAATAGAAATAGACATATACATCAGTGTTACAGGAATTATGACATGAGTACATACATAAAAGATCAGAATAATTTTTTTGAAACATCAACTTTACACATGAGCATTAAAACAAAACAGAATAAATAATGTCTAAACATCTTTACAAAGTAAATAACATTATTAATGCCAATTATATTTGAGGAGAACAGTATTCCTCATCATAGTGAATGTAGCTTAATATTAAAAGAAGAAAAAATCCTATGAAATTACACAGAGACAGGAAGAAAACAAATATACAAGGGTACACAAACACATAGTGGGATAACACAAAAGGAAAGGACAGGGTTTGTTTTCAGTACAACATTTGGTGCTGCAGTCCAACCAAAAACTTCATTCCACAGATCTTTCGTCTTATTTCAACCTTTGCTTCCACCAAAAAAAATCCTAACCAAGCATGCTTTCTGTATTTTTCTCGTATAACCTCTCAGTGCATGTCTTCAAATTCATCGCAACTCATTTTCTTATAGGCTACCCCCTCTTAAGCTAACTTAAATCTACTGAGCTCAGATGCTAAACTAAGGGACGAGGCAATGCAGCAACACAAAATAATTAACACAAACATCAATGTCAAAAAATTCAAATTGGCAAAGTAAGCAACAATTTACAACTAACATGCAATGAGCAGCAAACAAGAAAAACAAATCAGTAATAAACTGGCTTAGCAGAGTAACACAAAGTCAAATTCAGTAACACTATGCCTGGCAAACAGCAGTAACTTATACCTAAACATGACATAGCTCAAGCAGAAAAAATAGTACACTAAAGACAACAATGCAGATAAGGGAAATGTCTATTCACATCTTAATGTCTATGTAATTAAAGTGGTGCACCACAAATTCTTCTACAAAAGAAATTACCAAGTACTTGAAAAGAAAATTCTGTATGCAATTCCTGTCAAGGGAAATGTATTTTTGTGCTCCTTCGGTTTTTTTAAGTACATTATAAAATGGTTATTTACTGGATCTGTAGGCATAAAATATCTATATTAGTACATCTATTAAATTTTATTTTAACCAATGCTGCAGTGAAGCTAGATATCAAATGAAAGAAGCAACTATGAAAAGCAAAGCATAAAAATATCATTCAATAGTCATGTGACATTTCATAAGTTAGTAGAAATTCTCTCAACTCTCGTAGAAAGACGCTTGTCATAATCAGGTGTGCAGATGTAAGTATCTTTCCAAGTAATGAGCGTGTCATATTTGCAATACTTTCTCTAAAGGAATGTCAATGGCGAGGATAATGGCCTCCTTTCTTTTTTTCTCCACCTGCGCCTCTGAAAGGCACTAATGGCTTGTTCTCCAGGCGTTTGTCGCGCAGCTGGGTGCCCACGACGCATTATGTGCAGGTGGTCACTTAACTTTCTTACAGAAATATTTAGGACAGCAGTTTCCGCTACAGTGTCAGTCTCATATAAAAATATTTCACAGGTTAAGAATTTGCGTTACAAATGTGTAGAAACAAAATCCTATAAATATAACAGTGTCCAAAAAATTTTCGTTGGTATTGTAATACATTCACGCATTTACATACATTTCATAACTCTTAAAGTACGATTCTTGGTTTCCAACAACCTTTTCCACAAACCAGAGTCCCTAAACACTACTCATTATTCCTTACCTTATTCGTCGACACTTCTTCCATATTTCTTCATAACAGATACGTAGCATAATCAAATAACTCATATAGCATCAGCCTATTAATCATAACCATACCTCAGCAGCATAATACACATTGTCGTCATAATAATAACATCATAACACCTCAGTCAAATCTCAAAAACGTCGTGGCTTTCTGCAATAATTTCAAAACCTAAAGAAAATTCTCTGCTCATTTCAGTAGCGTCATCTACCTCAAACGTACTTTAAAATCATGCTCCTTTACCAAATACATCATTCAAAGCTCTCACAGTATCACAATGGGTCCGAAAAAATATGAACAGTTAACAAAGTACAGACAAAATACAATTTCGTAAGTGTGAAGTAATCCAACTCTGTAATTGCATAAACATGTGTCACTGACCTAATAAAAATGTTTGTCTCTCTCAGTTAAATGATCAGATAGCTGTGTAATTTATGTATTAGAGAAATATGGTACCGATGTGTAAAGTTGTATAAGCAAATACCGTATTAGCTAGGGCTCCTTGTGCTTGTCAAACACATGGTACACAAAGCAGGCGTGTACCCCTCAGATAGTTGTGTAATTTATGTATTAGAGAAATATGGTACCGATGTGTAAAGTTGTATAAGCAAATACCATATTAGCTAGGGCTCCTTGTGCTTGCCAAACACATGGTACACAAAGCAGGCATGTACCCCCCCTGAGGATTAATGTAATTATACCCTCAGGTGTTACAGATTACAGCAATGGAATGAAATGTGTCACGGAAAACCTTTGTACCATTCTATTTCAAATATCTTTAAAAATAAATGTTTTAAGTACAAAATTACTCACTCAAATACGTGTCCTGTAGCGCTAAATGTGCGTCTTGCTGTAAGATAATCTGTGTGGAAGTGTCGTAGTTATTGTCCTCCGAAAGCTAAGTTCTGCAGAAGTCAATGTACTTACCTCATGATAAACAAAAGTGAAATGCTTTGCATATAGATATCTTAGTTATTATGCTTATTGTTGTGATGAAGAAATTACTGTGCTGTAACGTATTGTTGTGCTACAAAACAAACAAAAAAAGGCTGTCTTAATGTAGCTATACCACAAAGTTACTATTAAACATGTTTTACTTTCCAGAAGAATTCAGAAAAACTGTGCAGATATAAAACAGAAACACCGCAAAAGCAACATGGTAAATTGTCACTCATTAGCAGAGTCGTGATTAAATCGTGTAGCTGTCACATAAACTAACTACTGTGTCATCTGGTATCTCGCAGAGAGTACTTTAAATCCAGAATGTATTTTCAAGTAAACCAAAATGTTGCATTAGAATCTCATTAGCAGTATTGGTAAATGTTCTAAGTATGTGAGTCTTATAGTCGTTACGTAATCGTGCAACTAACAAGCAAGAATGTACACACACAATAACACTGTGTCGTCTGTTCGCAATAACAATGCATTCGTAATTTCTGTTTAAATAAGTTCTCTTGGTTCTTGACTGGATATTTAACTTCAAACATTGTTGCATGTTAACAGTTTCTTAGTGTGACAAAGAGTACTAGTAACGTGAAGTGAAATTTTTTATAGCAAAGACTAAATTAAAAAACAGTTTATCTCTCAATAAACGGTTTTACATGTGAAATGTGGTGGAAACCTCTACTGTTCCTAGTATGCAGTGTTTCAACTTCGACGCTATTATCATGTGGTATACGCAGGTAAAGAATACAGGAATTTTTCTCAAGGTTAGCATCTATGTAATTTTTCCCTGAGCCAGCCGGCGCATGCAGCAGCCTGCGGTGCGAGTCATTGTCTGTTCCTTTGTTGGCGCGTGTCGTTATTGGTATTAGGAGACCTAGCTTCTTCAAATTCACGTTGTCGAAAGTGCCCTGCTCTGTTTGGGTCCCGCCAGTTCTGATGCAATTCAGGTCTGTCGTTACGATTATCTCGTCTGTCGTCATGTCGGTAGTTTCCATTGTTTCTTTCTTGTCGGTCACGTGGTGGAGAATTTCTCCCTGAATCGTGACTGCGCGCTGGACCATTGCGTCTAAAGTTCTTGTGTCGCCCTTGATAATAATTGATTTGGTTTCCATATTGTCTGTTTCTATGGTTATCTCTGTCATATTCATTATTACGGAAGTGCGATCTTTCTCTGTAACTATTATTACTCTGCCAGTGGTTGTCATATGGGTGGTGTCTGTTTTGGTCACGATTTGTGTTGTAAGAATAGACTTGTCTTGTATTATTTCTGTCATCGCGGAATTGCGACAGATGTGACCTGTAATTGTTGTGCTCCTGTTTTCGCGTTCTGCGATTGTCAGTGTCAATTTCCAGTTCTTGTAACAGTCCCTGAAAAGCTTCAATGTCGTCTTTGCAACGTCCTGCTAAAATAATATGTCGTAAATATTCAGGCAGTTTGATTAAGCAAATGCGGATGAGTTCTGAGGGGCTGTATGGGTTTGAAAGATACTGATTCTTATGCAACATGTCTTCAAAATATTTCATAAGACGGGAAAATTCAGATTGTTCGAAATGTTTCATCATTATGATGCTATGTTTTACTCGGTCTTGTGTAGCTTGAGACCAATATGCTGAGAGGAAGGCATGGTAAAATTCTCCTTCACTGTGGCAATCGTGAATGACCGATCGCATTCTTACAGCTGGTTCATTCTCCAAGTAGCCACACATAAATTCTAATCTGTGTTCTAATGACCAGTTGGGAGGAAAACAATGAGAGAATTGATGGAGCCACGCTTGTGGATGAATGTCGTTGGCAGAATTCTTAAACGTTTTGAATTTACGTGTAGTAATGAACAGCTTATATTCAAAATCATCATGTCGGCGAGTCGCATGTCAGTCATTGTTACGTCGTGTCGGCGGTTCCATCTCAAAATTCGGTGCACATTGCCAATTTCTTTCATAACTTCCGAAATGCCCTGTGTTATTATTTTGTGGCTGTTCCTTATTTCTATGTCCCTCTTCCCGTATTGGGGCACGAGTGTCCACTGAAATACGTAATTCTTGTATTACCTGTGTCAGCTGATCTTCTACTTCCCGGATTTCTCTTTGGTGTTGCGTATTAATTTGATTCTGATTTTGTTTGAATTTCCTAATTTGTTCGCACTCATGTCATTAAAGACTACTGGTTTTGTGTCATTCAGATTATTATCTACCTTCATAGATAAATTATTTAGCTGATAGGAGAGATCAACTACTTTCTCTGATAATGAACTAATTTCCTCCATGTGTCTTTCTGAACCAATTTTCAGAGTATCTACTGTGTCCTTTAAGTTTTCTTGAGTTTTTTAAAATTGCGTAACCAAATCGGTAGATGCAACTGAGTCAATTATAGCCCACAAGGTCTCATGATTTTCATGAACAATGGTTTGCAGTTCTTTTATGGCTGCTTCGTGATTCTGTAATGCATTTTCATGCCGTGAAAAAATAGGTTGAAAATGCTCACAAATTTGTGTTTTTACGTCATTACAGACTTTTTGACATTTCGATTCAATGTTATGTAACTTAGTAGTTAAATCTTCACATGTTTGTTCAAATGTGGTGTCTAACTTTTGAAGCTTTTGCTGTGTTTGTCTCTGATTTTGTTCCATTGTGTCTAACTGTTGCTGTGTTTGTCTCTCATTTTGTTCCATTGTGTCTAACTGTTGCTGTGTTTGCCTCTGATTTTGTTCCATTGTGTCTAACTTTTGAAGATTTTGTCCCATTTGTTTCTGATTTTGTTCAAGCATTGTGTCTAACTTTTGTAGCCTTTGTCCCATTTGTTGCATTAACTGTAATAACAGTGCACTGGTGTGTGAAACATGTTCCTCAGTGCTTTTCGGCAGTGAATTTGCACCGGCAACATTCACATTTTGACAAGCGGAAAATGTGTCTTGACTCATTTGAGAAAACGGTGAGAACCCAAAACCTGAGTCTACAGTATTTGCAATATTGTGTTCTGTCATTCCCGATTCCTGAGGCGAGCTGTTGCCGACCGATCGATCGATAATGCTTCCCTGTTCACTACCTGTTTCACTGTCTACTCCATTATTTGACGCCCGCTCCATTTCCCTATGCACAGTTACCAAATTACTACTTTGAATATTTGTTAATTCATTACATGGTGGCGTTAACACACTGCTTTCGTCTTCACTGTTATTTCTCAGTTTACTTTGGAGCCTAGTATTACGTTTTTCACACGCCATTATTGTCACAATATTTCACACGACAACACAGAAAAGCACAATTTGAAGAGCAAAAATAAGAGAGCACATTAACATGGCACTGAAAATAATATCTAGGTAATTGCAGCTGCGAAATACTTGGTGCAAATCTTCATGCATGCCACAACTGTTTTACTGTACAACAATGAAAGACTGCAACTACAAAGGAGATTCTCTCTACAATTACGCGCTACCAATAAACAAAATCTACACTAATTATACAAACTACAAGAAAAAATCAGAAGATTCCAGTGAGGTATCCTCGGCTTAAACTGACATACAATATTTTTAGCGCAACGCAATCTGACTTTCAAAAATCCCTACAAAAGAATGGCCCTGACTAACATTAATCTATACCTTTCACAAATCACTTACCTCACCAAAAATCTCCGTTACTCAAACTACTGCAATACAGCGAGCGCCACTACTGCCAGCTAAATAAAAGATTCAAACTACGGAAGTCACTAACTACTGATAGGGATAGTTAGCAAACGAAAGATTTTAATAGAGAACAAACAATGTATTTACCTTAATAGTCATAATATATATAGCAGTTCATAATATCAAGTATAACAAATTTCAAAACTCCGCCATTTCTCTCCCCACACCCACCACTGCTGGCGGCTCACCTCCAACTGCGCAACGCTACGCGCTCTTCACATCCAGCTGCCGCTGCCCAACACTACAATGGCAGACAACAATGCAAACTAGCCACAGGCTGCACACAGCACAGCCAGTGATTTTCATATAGAGCGCTACGTAACGTTGCCAATAAGAAAACATAAACAGCCTATTTACATAAAGAAAACAAAAACAGCCTACTTACAAGACCTATGTTATTTTTGTTGCGAAATCGTACAATTTTTGCTAAGTCCTACCACAGCGCAAGAGTCCCAGCCTAAATCATAATCATACGTGCAACCATAGAATTTCGTAAAGTTAAATGTTGTAACATATTGCATACTAGGGCCCACGTAAAAGTTACAAAATTTGTCAACAGTGCTTAGTCAGATTTTACAAATCCTAAAGCTAAACAAATGACGTAATCCCGTATGCAAATGGTTCAAATGGTTCCATTTGCATGTTTCACATGGCAGTGAGCACTGTAGGACTTAACTTCTGAGGTCATCACCCCCTAGAACTTAGAACTATTTAAATCTAACTAACCTAAGGACATCACAAACATCCATGCCCGAGGCAGGATTCGAAACTGCGACCGTAGCGGTCGCGCGGTTACCCGACTGTACCGCCTAGAACCGCTCGACCACTCCGGCCGCCTTAATCCCATATGCAGTACACAGTAATAAATATGAGTGATTTCATTCCTTATCAGTAAAACAAAATAATCTAAGTATATAAGCATTGATATACAATACCATCACGATTTTGTCAACATTTGAAAATTGCAGCTGCCTTATACAGTCATGAATTAATATTCTCCTGCTTAAAACTATCTTACACACTATGAAACACATCTAAAGCAATTGTATATAAGAAGCGTTTCTTCCTGCACATTTTTATAAGCTCGTGTAACTACTGGGAAGGAAAGTACTACTATTTGGTGATGCAGTTGTTGTCCTGTTCTTCTCTCGATAAGCTTTGTTCAAAGTTTAATGAAATTTGAGTGTTGTTGTTGCATAGCGATAAGAAAGAATTGTTGAAATCCAATACTGTTACGTGTTTGTTCAGAAAATCGGTACTGAGTACAGCTTCTGTTGTCAGTAGAGGTACAATCAGGAAGTTTGCGGGAAAGTCTGACCCTGTACCATGAATTCCAAATGTGTTTGTCACTTGACTTCAACTACTTTTCCTGCAACAACACCTTTTACGTTACTTTTCGTAAGGGTGAAACAGAACAGAAGTAGTCTCAGTTACGTTTGAGGATGCTGAATATCTCATAACTGTGACGGGATAGCTTGAGTCTGAGACTGCACGTGAAGTGTGTTTTCCTATTTATATACTGATGACTGGGTGGCAAATGTGATTCTGTGGTTATTGTTTTATTGTTTCTCTCGTAAAAGCAAATCCCTAATGTCTTCTAAACAGCCCATGTACTTAGTAATGGAAAATCGCTGTTGTTGTTGTGGTCTTCAGTGTACAGACTGGTTTGATGCAGCTCTCCATGCTACTCTATCCTGTGCAAGCTTCTTCATCTCCCAGTACCTACTGCAACCTACATTCTTCTGAATCTGTTTAGTGTATTCATCTCTTGGTCTCCCTCAACGATTTTTACCCTCCACGCTGCCCTCCAATACTAAACGGGTGATCCCTTGATGTCTCAGAACATGTCCTACCAACCGATCCCTTCTTCTAGTCAGGATGCGCCACAAACTCCTATTCTCCCCAATTCTATTCAGCACCTCCTCATTAGTTATGTGATCTACCCACATGATCTTCAGCATTCTTCTGTAGCACCACATCTCGAAAGCTTCTGTTCTCTTCTTGTCCAAACTATTTATCGTCCACTTTTCACTTCCATACATGGCTACACTCCATACAAATACATTCAGAAACGACTTCCTGACATCTATACTCGATGTTAACAAATTTCTCTTCTTCAGAAACGCTTTCCTTGCGAATGCCAGTCTACGTTTTATATCCTCTCTACTTCGACCATCGTGAGTTATTTCGCTCCCCAAATACAAATCTCATTTACTACTTTAAGCGTCTCATTTCCTAATCTAATTCCCGCAGCATTACCTGACTTAATTCGACTACATTCCATTACCCTCGTTTTGATTTTGTTGATGTTCATCTTATGTCCTCCTTTCAGGACACTTTCCATTCCGTTCCACTGCTCTTCCAGATCCTTTGCTGTCTCTGACAGAATTACAGTGCCATCGGCGAACCTCAAAGCTTTTATTTCTTCTCCGTGGATTTTTATTCCTACTTCATCAATCTCTTCGTCATCTGCGGAGCTAGTTGGCATATAAACTTGTATCACTGGGGTGGGCATGGGCTTCGTATCTATCTTGGCCACAATAACGGGTTCACTATGCTGTTTATAGTAGCTTACCCGCATTCCTACTTTTTTATTTATTATTAAACCTACTCCTGCATTACCCCTATTTGATTTTGTATTTATAACCCTGTATTCACCTGACCAGAAGTCCTGTTCATCCTGCCACCGAACTTCACTAATTCCCACTATATCTAACTTTAACCTATCCATTTTCCTTTTTAAATTTTCTAACCTACCTGCCCGATTAAGGGATCTGACATTCCACGCTCCGATCCGTAGAACGCCAGTTTTCTTTCTCCTGATAACAACGTCCTCCTGAGTAGTCCTCGCCCGGAGATCCGAATGGGGGACTATTTTAACTCTGGTATATTTTACCCAAGAGGACGCCATCATCATTTAACCATACAGTAAAAGCGCATGCCCTTGGGAGAAATTACGCCTGTAGTTTCCCTTTGCTTTCAGCCGTTCGCAGTACCATCACAGCAAGGACATTTTGGTTAGTGTTACAAGGCCAGATCAGTCAATCATCCAGACTGTTGCCCATGCAACTACTGAAAAGGCTGCTGCCCCTCTTCAGGAACCACACGTTTGTCTGGCCTCTCAACAGATACCCCTCCGTTGTGGTCGCATCTATGGTATGGCTATCTGTATCGCTGAGGCACGCAAGCCTCCCCACCAACGGCAGGGTCCATGGTTCATAGTGGAGAGGTGGGGGAGAGAATCGCTAGTGTCCTCTAAACTGATCATATATTTAATAATGTGTTGTTTCGCAGATCGCGTCTGCTTGGCGAATACACTTCCCGTCATTGTCGACCTCTGCTGACGTGTCTCTGGCTGTTGGGCGATGAAACTTCAAATATCTATACTGTTCTTTGTTGTTCAGAACTATTCGGATACTGCTGCTGTGGTTGGAAACGGCTGTCTGGTACATTAAAAAAAAGATTTTGTTGGTTATTAAAGTTTCCCTATCTCCAATTTTAATTATTCCTGTTCCCATAGCTGTTATTTTGATTCTGAGAGTGTTGCCTGTTGTCGTATTAATTTTGATGGTGACTTGGTTTCGGTATCGTCTGTCGGTACCAAAACGTTGTCGTCTTTTATCATTAAATGACCCTGATTGAGCTCTGTCGTTTCTACCCTGATGACTGTGGTTTTTGTGTGAAAAATTGTTATTCCTGTATTAGTGCGTGAGTTCTCGATCTCTACTAATTTGAAAACTTCTCGGAATGGGTGACTATTGTCTCCCTGGTATTCTATAACTAGTGAAATTTGTAATGATAGTGGTAGTTTCGAAATGGATAGTTGGATTAACACTCATGGGCTGTAAGGTTCTAACAAACGTCCACTTTGTTGTACCATGTGTTAAAAAAATGAAGGAGCGTTCCAAATTGAGAGTTTTTGGAGTTTGTTAATTTAGAGGTTTGTCCTTGACACCACGCTGTGTTCTCAGGCCAGTACGCTGCAAGGAACGCGCTCTAAAATTCTCTAACTGAAAAGTATTGTCATGCAATCGATTTTAAATTTCCTTACCGATAAATATTGTTTGTAGTCGAGGCTGTCGTGTCTCAGTGGAGGCGTAAGAATTTTGTGTACTGGAGTAAGTGCGAGAACGTTCTTGAGTTTGTACAAAGCTTCTTACTCTGAAAGGTTTGCTTGAATGTTGCTGCTGTGGGTTTTCTATTTCGCCTTTGTTATAGTTTTCTGTGCAGTTGTGACTGCAATCCCAGGAGTCAGGTTCTTTCCAGTTTCTGCAAGGTGAGCATGAATTTTGTACATTTCTTTCTGGTTCTGTCTTTTAAATGTGAACTTTCTTTGTTTAAAATTTTCGAACGATTAATATTTCTACACTTCTGTAAAGTGTACCGTTTGGTTTTCATCTGACTGATTATCCGCATTTAGCTTTAACTTAGTTACTTTACTGGAAATGACATCAACATTAGCTTTGGTGTTTCTGTTACTGCTTCTTCGCTCTGGCATCGATCATTTTTTGTTCCTTTCCGTTTGTTGTAACTGTTTTGAATGGGTGTGCGACTTGTTTTGTAATTTCGTTACTATCCCTTTTTGATCTTAACAATAATTAAAGCTGTGTCTTAGCGGAAAGTATCGATCATTGCTTTAAGCCTTTGGTGTGCCTCAGCCTCAGAAACGTTGTTCTAACTGTGTGTTGCTGCAGTTTCCTCGATTCTAGAAGCTACATCCTGTATTTCTGTTTCATTTTATTTTATTTTTTGTTAAATTCGTTTAAATTAATTCCACGTTTTATTTTTGTTATTTTGCTAGTTCCTTTTGGTCAGATTTGAGTAAAGTGCCAAATTATTTTGCCATTTCTTTGTTATTTGCTTATAATAACTGCTGAAGCAGAAGACCAAAGTCATTGTTCTGCAAAGATTTCCTAATGTTTGTTGACCGATGAAGCGGTTGTATGACAGTAGTGCTGAAAATTTTGCAATATTTGAGTGCCTCTGGTTTCCAACTGAGCTGAATTTGGAACATTTAATCTCGAGTTTTGAATCCTCAGAAAAAGAAATGTTCAAATTTCCTAAAATGTTGTTATCCTTATTTTAAATCGTGTCTGATTCATGAGTGGCGATATTAATTGTACTCTGGCTGCCTGGGTAGGACGTAACAGAATCCTGCATTATTACTTCTAAATTAATCTCACTGTTATTAGCAACCGTATGATCCTAAATCAAATGATCGGTCACTGCAGAGTTTTGCAGAGGAGTTATTTGCGAGTTGATTGTGGTACAAGGCTTACTACCTCCAGCGCTGCGCGGTACGTTAGCAAAAAGTTAATTCAATGTTCATATCAAATGATGGAAAACAACTGGTCACTCTAATAGCAGGAAAGAAACACAGTTTATTTACAAATGGCGTAGGGAGAAAGCACAGTTACGAATAATGTAAGACGAGGGCAGTGCTCTTTTCTGACTTCACAAAAAGTTTCCCTGTCGTCCTGTCCTTGTAGGAATGTCGACATGTGAAAGTTATCTAAATAAAAAAATAAAGAGTTAGGTCATTTATTAAAAGTTCTATTTGCTGACATTGTTATCTGTGATCTTTCAACGTAGGAATTCGTAAACACTGAACGTAAAAATTGTACTGCGAAAATGTGTTTCAAAATCTGACTGTGAGGAAGTAACTTGAAAATGACGGTCTGGTTCCCTGTCTGTTTGAACACTTATAAGGGTAAGAATACTGTATATGTAACATTGTGATCATTAAACATTTAAACTGATAATCTGACACTGGGAAAACTCAATGTTCCCTTTTTTATCGTATATTTGGCTTAGTTATTGCACAGTGGAAACACCGTGACACTGGTCTTGTCTTGGAAGCGCGACGCATTTGCTGAGCTACAACTACTACTGAGGTCCTTAAAAAAAAAAAAAAAAAAAAAAAAGGCAAAGCAATCTTGCCTCACAATAAATCTGAATAAGTAAAAGTGATAACTCGTATTGTGGCATGAACTTTGGAGGCGGACAATGGCTTGGAATAAATACTATCATCGAGTGTAATTAATTTTTTGATTAGCAAAATTATCTCTCTCTTTGATTCACAAACATTAATACACAAAAAATTACAGTTCTTGTGTGGCCAAACGTAAGTAGTCTTCAACATCAAATGAAAACTTCTCAAAAATAAAACACATAAAATGATATTAAACATTCAACAAGTATTCCTACCCTCAGCATCCCTCCCCCAGTTCACATTAAAAATTATGTATGGTTATTTATGCTTCCCTATAGTCGAGCCTCTGGATGTCTGAACCAAGAAAGAGTAACTACAAGCCGCAGAAATAAAGTACAACATCTGATGATAATTACCTCAAATTAAATCCTCTACTACTACTCATAGAAATTATCATAATAAAATATTACTCTCGAAGTGCTCCAATCCCTCTCCTCATCTCAAATAATTAGTCAGTAAATAAACATTTTCCACTTGCCCAGAATATAACTGCAACGGCACCACTTGGTCTATGCCGTACTACAACTCTTGACAGATCACTGCCGACTACTGTCTCGCCCAATCCCACGGTTAACAGTACGCATCATCTCGCGATCATCGTGAAAAGTAGAGATGGTCCAAGAGAGACTCCAGGCGACACATCATCTCTGATGACAAAGCGCGCCTCTAATTTCAAACAGTACAAAGGCGCTTAAGTGTTCATGATATCCAAATACTAGAGAAATGCCCATGAAATGATCTTTGAAATCTGATACAAAATGCCCGTTGATGCACTCCGTGTAAAAAATCTAAATAAATCCAGTTTTGCTGCCTAGCATAAACTAGTCTTTCCATTACAGACATGTAAACTCAACTCCATATTTTGCATGCTGTGGGCAAGAGATAAAGATCAACGCTCTTGAACAATTACAGAGTTTCAATCTTAACCATCCATAAATCATATCCCTTCTTCTCCCGTCCCCCTCCCAAACTTAAACGAAAGATTTTACTCAGAAAACAATCCATTTTCCAGAACTTTAAGGAATCCTTAATTGTCAGAACATGTAGTGACTGTGGAATGCACACACACACACACACACACACACACACACACATACACGCGTGCGCGCGAATACACATACATATAAACAACCAGAGCCCTTAAAACGACGCCCCAGATGCCAACAAATATTATTATTATTAAAAGAAGCCACGAACATGGTAAGCTCTCATGTCTAGCACACAATCAATTTGCGTTAAAGAATAATCAGTATGTCCTTGGAAATTGGGTACAAAATTTATAAAAAAATATTATCTTCAACTCAAGTTTTATAGACTTCATAAGTAGTAGAGGTTAATTTTGCAATAACAAATACATATTACTTTTGAAACCTCGAGTGTAAATTAAATATGTATATATATTTACTGTCATCAATACGCAACGTTAAAAAATGACTGTTGAGGTAAGAGAATATCTTCGGCAACGCAAAGACTTTGAACGGCAACGTTAGCCGTGCTCTTTGGTATCTATACTTCCAGTAAAGCAGGTGGGAGAACTGTTGTTTGTAGCAATGTTTGTGTAGTGCTGTAACATAAGATACAAACATAAATGATGTTACCAGAATAATGTATGCACACAGTTTACACCCTATGCAAAAAGCAGTATGTAATGACTTCTAGTCGATCTTATGACATAAATGATTCCTGATACCTTGCCACATTCTTTGCTTCCTTGTTTCACAGCTGCAATACCCCCAAAATGACACGAAGATGAGTTACTAGGTGATTAGGAACCTGTCAGAGTCTAATCAAAATTGAACCGTTACTAAAGGCAACAGGTTACAGTTACTTCGGAAACCATTTTTTAGATCAGGTCGTCTCAAAACTGAAGTGGGAGATGTCTATGGTTTTCTATTCTGGCGACATGTCTGTCCAACTGTAGGTTTGCCTATTAACGCGTTGGACGCCTTTGTGACGCCTGTACAACACTACAGATCTGTATTACTCTGTATATTTGTTCTAAACGGTTACGGAAAAACGTTTACCTTACATTATTCTTTTGAATATTAGTAATGTATCCTCACTTGTTTGCCTTCAGGCCACAGTCTAATATAGGTTAAAAATTCGGCTAAGAGATTTTCTACATGTTTCACATATGACTTTCCAAGTTGATCTGTCACGGGAATATGACTGCAGCAATGGAAAGTGAAATTTTCAAACCACATCCAATCTTAGGATTGATACTATGACTGACCTCAATACTTAGTTGTAGATACAGCCTCCGTGGCAAATTAAGTCTTCAAGGTGCACAGCAAAGTGCCTTACGGTCCTACTAGCGACTCATTACCCACGAAAGGCGAGTATTTGATTCCGAGCCGCATTCTCTTAAGGTGATTCAACTTATCAGCTTTCACCTTATTTTATCTTTCATTTTGTCACAGAAATAAAAACAGTAACAAGACATTATGGAAATAAATGCTCCAAACCCATTGCAATAAGGTAATATGAATTTTCTTTAATATTTCGTACGAAAGGCCTGTTTCCGCTTCACAACTATGGTGTAAAATATTATAAACGTATTACCTTACAGCAGTTGTTTGGGAGCATTAATTTCCATAATTTCTTATACCGACGTATACTATGCTGTGGGTCCAACGGAACGGAAAATACGAATTAAAGAAATATATAAACACACCCCACTGCTATAGTTCGAGTGCAACATACGACGCAGAAGCAGGTATGTATAAAATGCTTGAATGTAAATGTGTACCAAATGTTGCATTTTGTCGTATATAAATTGTCTAATGCGAGTGCTTTGTTTGCTTGCGCTGACAGATGCACATATGTGAATCGGCTCACACGACTCTGACCGCTGGCACTGTGGTAACCAATATTTCCATGTCATACGTGTGACACGTTACTCGTTAAGTGTGATTTCATATATCGTGATAGTAATAACATTCGGCTGTGGGCAGAGAGCACTGAATCATGGAATTCTATACGAGGTCGGTACTTTCATTAAATCCTATTTCACGTTTCAAAGAGAAACTGCCCTCTGATTTGTAGAGGTTTACACATTTCAGCAATATATTATTTTAGAAAACATCGTGAGCGCTTTTGAACACGGATATACTAGTTCAAATTCTCATTATGCTCTTCGTCTCCCTCCCTCTCTCTCCCTCCCCCACCTCTCTTTCTCTCTCTCGCTCTCTCTCTCTCTCTCTCTCTCTCTCTTGCTGTCTCTCTCTCTCTCTGTACCCGGCTTCCACTCTGTCTCTTTCGATTCATTTGCTTCTGACCGTCTCTCCTCTTCGTAATCTCTCTCCCCCCCCCTATTTTCCTAATTTGCTGTGGTACGTCACATTCCATGTGCTTCGATCAGTTACTCCAACACACGCTTTCATTAGCGATAGGAATAACTTGAAGTTTCGTTGAAGTCTGGATGTCATTCTATTCATTTGACGATTAATTGTTGAAGAATACACTTTTGTGTCCAACTTTCAACATGGTCCAACTTTGTTTTTAGTTATTGCATTCTGTATCCACATCTGTTCCCAGCAAACCACTGTGCGGCAAGACCAAAGTGTATGTTGTGTACCCTTATAATTTCCGTACAGCATTCGCAGATGGAGCGTGGCAAGGAACACTGTTTTTTGCCTTCTGGATGGACTGGATTCTTCTAATTTTCCCGCCACGTCCACACACCGAATTCCCAAATCACTATGGTCACCGGCTTAGCACCGTCTTGGCCCCCTTTCGGGGCACTGTGCAGCAGCGGTTCTGGCACCGATCCTTGATACCTTTCCGGAGGTTTGTGGCACCATACGCATACAAACAGGTCGCTCAATTCCCTCAAATTATAGGACAATGCTTTGCGGCCGCGGATCTTAGGCCTTGTACCGATCCAGATATGTTTCATGGACAGCGCTTCAATGTAAATTCACTATTCTGATCCATGGACCACTATAGCACGATTGTGGCTTTGTGTCAAAGGAAGTTATCCTGCTGAAAGATGCCATCGCCATTAGGAAATACATCGTAGGCTAAGTGATACAGTTGATCAGCAATAATATTCCTGTAGTCCACAGATGTCATTGTGCCTTCAATTACCACTACATGTCCCTTGAAAGCCCAGATGTATGTCAGCCATAGCACAAAGCTGGTCTCGCCAACCTGCTGCCGTTGTCCAGCGTATGTCTTGGGCAGCTGCGTGCCTAGATGAGGGCCTATTCGGACAAGACCATCGACGTAGTATAACAAGAATCAAGTGAATGTTGCGACCAGGTGACACGTTCCGATTGATCGGCGGTCAAATCTCGAGGTCCTTGTGCAACTGCAGTCGTAACTGACGTCACTTGGTAAATATTGCAATACATAGTGGTTGTCTGTGACGGGACTCCATGTTCCACGGTGCACTCCGAAAGTCTTGTGCCTGCACTCTGTCGTCAGACGGGTCCTAGATGGGGCCTGTATTGCTTCACAATGCGTGGAAGCCTCAGATCTCCATTTTCTGTTGACGACCAACATATTGTCCCCTGCTCGTCGTTTTACCGGCCTTCAACAACTTCCAATAGATGACTATGACGTAGCATACGAACACCACATCAGCTTAGTCGTTTCCGAGATGCTCGAGCCAAGGCGCTCGGCCAATACAATACGTGCTTTCTTAAAGACACAGTATTCTCCATTTGCGACTCATATCGTCACTAGCACTGTTCACTATCAATCTCTACTCAGCCCTTATACAGTACACACGTCCTGCCGGACGCTGTGGACAAGCGGTTCTAGGCGCTTCAATTTGGAACCGCGCGACCGCTACGGTCGTAGGTTCGAATCATGCCTCGGGCATGGATGTTTGTGATGTGCTTAGGTTAGTTAGGTTTAAGTAGTTCTAAGTTGTAGGGGACTGATGACCTCAGATGTTAAGTCACATAGTGCTCAGAGCCATTTCTTTACACACATCCTAGCGATGCCAGAAGACGTCATTCAGTCCAGCAGTGGACAGTGGGCAGAGTGTTTCGGCTCCTCTTTGAATGTTGGGAGAACCATTTTCCATCGCAGGCTCTTGTAACTTTCTGAGTAACCCTCTTCGCAGTGCACAACATCCATCTTGTAACGACTACAATGCTCTTCGTTTATCATTAGTGTGACCGTTTCACATTGACTAACGAACTCTTGAAGAAAGGAGCAACTCATCTTTGATTCTTTTATTCTGTTCCCTTATATCAGTCTGATAAGATTGCCAGACCAACAAATAACATTGAGATATTGATCGAACAAGGTATTGTAAGCTACAATCTTCGTACTTGAAGTAAACATCTTCAGAATTATTATAGCAATTCTTAATCCATGATACCTAGCAACCGACTTCCTAGCCATAGTTAAATATAAAATGTCCGCCCTGCCTGGACCTACGTGAGTCAGACAGCTCCATGGAACCCACTCACCCATAGAGATCTGTTACACAACGGACACGCTAGTTACTTTAATCAAGATTAATCATTTAAATGATATCAAACAGGGTCATGTTGTCAGTACCGTACCTCTACACTGACAATATCTGATTTGTAAAGCAATAGGTTTTCTAAAAAATTAAATCCGTGGTCGAGTAAAATTTCAACATTTATTTTATCAGCATATATTCACGTAAGATACAATAAATTTGACATCCCGATGCATAACGGAATAATTAGATTGTGGCTAATTATTACAACATATGGTTTCTGGAACTGTGCTGTTGATAAATAAGCAGATCGGTAGCACGAAAATTGATTCGAGAGGCGAACACAGAATTTACTATGAGTTGTTAGTCGCGTGAGGAATTACACAAATTTGACAAATGGTAAACTTAGTTCCAGACATATTTTGATCAGTAGATCTCTCGTTCTCGCGAATATTTATATGGATTGATTGACTTTCACAGATTTAACCCAACCTCCGTTCCGATTACGCCTAAACTTCATCAAAGTCCTGCCACCCTACACCGCAGATTCATCCTACCAATTATATGGTGGAAAATTTAGCTGCACCCGTGCTCTGCTGCATCAGGATGAGCCCCAAACATAAGTCGCGTGTCAGCCACATGTTTCTTGTCTCTGACGTCCTTCCACCTCCGCAACCCATTACAATGAGAGGGAAGAGTTCTTAATGAAAGACAAGATCTGAGACAACTTCAAGTTCGTCTACTACGAAAATCCTGAATTCCAACAAGACATATAAACATTGGAAGATCAGAACGCAGATAAAGGCGAATAAAGAGACCGTAGTGGAGCGTGGTAAACAATTCATCGTCATTTAGTACGGTGGTGTAAACGGAGAATCTCGGAACCACCTCGGTGCAGGTTGGCATTTTGAACAAATGCCAACATCGCTTCCCTGCCGCCAACTGAGTATGAAATTGCCACAATATTCTCAATGTGTAACACGAGGTACTATTGTGGCGGATGAAAAATAAAAATCCAGAGAAATGGGGTGTCCAACAGCACACGATGTTATTCCGCCCTACATCGCATCTAAACGCAAGACAGAGTGCCGAAAAACAGGCCTCCACTGCTCGAAGCTCTGCATCAAATGCGATACAGTTCATGGAAATGTTAGCCACTTCGATTCGCAGGACTTAGAAGAAGCTTTGCTGGGCAGTAGAGGAGGAACAATAGTTTGAAACGAAGATGAAGGTAAGGCTTACATCACTTTATTTTCATTAGAATTTCCTGTTGTCATATTTCATAACCGCATCTTTATAGGAAACTCTGACATTCGTTTCAACTGTAATTAATTTTCTTCTTGTCTGGCATGAAGCAAAGTTAGTAATCTGTAACATACCCATTTACAGGGTGAAGCAGCTTAGTCATAACACCCCTTGCATCTCACCAACCGTAATAGATAAAAAGATGCCCTTTGGACAGTGGATTGCAGGGACAGAGGCTACTTGAATACATCACATTTCATGTTTGTGCTATTTTTCATTACAGAGGTATGAGGCTATCTTTATTGTTTTTAAATGGAACCCTGTGTTAAATTTTAGTGTAACATGATGGGCTTAAAAGACAGTTTCAAATATGTGTATATCATAATATTTAGGCGAATAGTTTTTGAGACACAGATATGTTCCCGTATCGTAATCGTCCTTCGAAGCGGCGTTGTCCAATGCGGCCTTTCCTGTTGCCCACTGAGGAACGTAACTGGGAAGGAGTTGTTTACCTGCTTCACGATAAGCACATAGCAATATCGCTTGCATAGCAGTATTGCTCACACAACATTGTTCCGTAGATATAGACTGGAAATTATTTCTCTAGAAACCCAAAACATTAGCGAGGTGGAGAGTGCTGTAAACCTTTGAGTAACTAGAAACTTAAACAGTCTGCGAAGACCTTTATATGAAAACCCGAAAAAGATAGAGGAAACAGACATTTCCACTTGCCAATAGCAATGTCGGTCATATAACAGATTCAAAATTATCCCTACAGTTTACAAAGTCAATTAAGGTGTTTCTCATGTCTAGAGAACCAGCAAGCATGTCTTCCACCTGTGTTTCACTTGCTAGATGCACAAAGCACAATCGATGTTCCCTCAACAAAATAAAGGCGTGAAATCTGCAGAGCAGTCAACCAGACAATTTACATGGGAGGGAATAATGGTCCAACGCAAACACACGTCCGTATTGAATATTCTCGAATTTCCACGTGATCACGAAAGCTATCCACTATCCAACACGTACTAAGTATTAGTTCGCTATTCGGCCGTGTAGAGGACGACACTGTTAAGTCAACTATATTCCTGCACCCCAACAGCCCTCTTCTTTCGGACAACTCCTACCATTAGCCAGAAACGTGAATCATTCTCGCCACAGGTCACCAGTGCCGACGGAATCATCCTACGAAACGAGTGATATATATATTTTATCAGAGTGAAGTATCGGAAGTACATCCTGCTGATGGCTGTGGCTCTTGAAAAAGAAATATCTGTACCATTCATATTACTTGACATACTTTCCCCTTTTCTATCACAGTATTCCACGTAAAATCCATACCTTCATTGCAACTGGACATAGTCATTTCCTTTGCGCATGCCAGAACACACACTCACACATAATTTATAAGCCTGATGCTCAAGGGAAACCTACCACACATCCCCTAATACTGAGTATAATACTTGGCCAATAACTTATTTCCGGTGATACGAAATAATACTGACCGAAAATCAGCGATGGGTGGGCATGTCTCCTAAGTTTTTCTTGCAAGTGGTACCACTGTGTCTTCGAAAGAGAGACATAATCGTCTTATAAACTATCTTAAAAAAAGACGACCATATCACTACCACAAGCGATCTTGGTTCTACAGGAGCACACAAGTATCCACGTTAAAAGCTATAGTGGCTTTATAATTGGAGGTATGGCATTACTTTCGAATGAAGTGGTTTTTCCAGACAAATACTGCCACACTGAACATAGATGGTGATCGCCGGAGTGTATATTATCAGACCAACAGTGCGTTTACACATAGCCAACGGTGGAACCTCTTAATAAAATTACCGAATTTAGAAAGTGAATTGGCTAAGGAACGTGGTATGAAACTGGTATTTGCAACTCCCTCATGCCCCACTAGATATTTCTCCAGTATTATTAAAGCCCTTTGTCCCGATGCTGTGTCAGAAGTTCCGAGATATATCCACTGGGTTATAGGCGAAGGTTTATTGAGAATGAACACAAGTAGTACATGGTGTAGTGATTGAGGTTGTAAGAAATGTACAGTACCTTTTCTGATCTCTAGTGTTACGCTCTCCGGTAGAAATTCTGTCTGGGATTTGGAATCAAGTCTTTCCATTCAACCACACAACTGCTTGGATCCTATGAAGATGTCCTTTAATGATTACAGCTACTAGTGAATCATATTTCTGGCACTCTCATATCCTAAAACAAGTCACCTTTTCGGAAACTATCCGCTAGAGTACAATCCTTTGTAGATGGTCCCTATGGCTCCAGCAACTGCTGCCATTTCTGCAGCTTTGTGCATGTGACCATTCCAATTTAAGCCAGAACAGAGCAGAAGTCAGAGAGAAATATATCCACCACCTCCTGCAATCCATATAGAAACAGAGTGACCTGAGTTACACTGACAGATCCTTGTTTTGATCATTCGGTGAAAATGGGAACATGTTGTTGTAGTTCTGCCAATAATGCACAATGTTTAAGGTAAGCGCCAAACGAAGACTGCTCTTACAACACGAGGTATTATAAAAGACAGTATGGGAACTAGGTGGAGGACGAGGATTTTGCTACTGCATTGTGGCGCGTCTCCAAACTACGTACAAGTACTGCTGTCTGGAACAGATCTGCGCCCCTCAGAGCCCATTCACATCTATCAGCCGAACTTGCTATCTTCGTCATTCTGCCCCATCCAACAGAGAAAAATGACAAGAACTTAATAAGATTTTTACCACACTTCTCTTCTCCCATATATCTAAAACAAATACAGTCTGCATGCTGGCATCGAGCGCATGTGACGATCCTATTAAATATACAGCTATTGATCCATTGCACGGACCAGTGTAAAGTTGCATCGCCTGTACTGTAGGAGGATGACCGTATCCTACAAACTATACTATAAGTCGAAGAGACCCTCTTGTGACCCTGTATCGTTGTTTGAAATTTTTTTTCTGCTGTGACACGCTTTCTGCGTTGCCATACATTTTGCTTTTTCCGCCACGACACTGACGTCTCTGTCAGGTTCTAAACTGACATTAAGATGTTCCAATCCATAGCTTGTCACAGAAAACTAGACGTCGCATGGTATAAGTCATGTTGTTACTGCTGCTACCATAACACACCACACACACTGGATGATTTTAAATAAAAGTCATTTACAACAGAAGGTGTTACCCCTCCACTAAAACTCTTTCTCCATCTCAAACAATCGGTATCTGTCAGGTTGGTTATGTGGTAACCAACAGCATACCAGTGGATGGATGGGATGGAAAAGACACCATCAATGTACTGTAATAATGAGCATCGCAGTTGATAGTGCAAACAATTTTAGCAATTTCACAGTAATTTCAACCCTAATCAATGGTGCGAAAGCATGTTTCCCAATTTCAGTATAATTTCTAAACCGCCGCTTCTCTACCTTGTGAGTATCAACACGAATGTAGTCAGCTGACTGTGCAGTACAACCATTCACTGTTAATTCTCAAACACGTAAATCATCAGAGTATACCAGGCAGTGCCCTACATATTTCTAGCTCATCGAGCATAGTGCTTAATTTTCGATCTATCTCTATGTGGATGGGAGTCACAGATCATTCTCGCAGTCCTAGGATAAAATTAGAGACTGAAAGGCTCTATCGCGCTGTCTCTGACCAGCCCAACCTGCAGCACCATTACCGATTTAATCTGCACCCGACCAGAAGTAGACCACTACATCCCAGATATCCTGAATGAATGGAGCTTGCTGAGTCCTCACCCATCCAAGTACACAATATTTCTCCAGATGCGCCCGTGTTGAGGAGGTTAGGACTTCTTATCGGTGTATAGTAACATATTTGAATATGTAGTGATGTGATAGTATATGGTTAAGAAGAAAAAGAAACGGGCGATTTTTATGCATGATTTAGCTCCAGAAAGATGGAGTTCGAAGCATTTTAGGTAAATCAACTACGCTATCAATATTAAAGTATTTTTCTAGAGTCTGGGATCAGTACTTGGAAGGTATCGGTAAGAGGGAGCATAAAGGTTCTGCAATTAAAACACGCTATAATGTCAGATCGCTCCAGTTACGACATATTAGTCATATGGAATGTAACGGTGTTAATATACCAATGTAAGAAATATATTTCCAGCGCACGACACTCATCCTTCTTGCCGATATCTCTAGGAAAACTGTGGTAACAAACTGTAAAATGGAAAAACTACTTCCTTAAAATATCGATTCTGTGTGGTACAGGCACAATATAGCTTTCCAGAGGTGTATAGCGTCGTCTGTTAACATCTGATCACGGTTCATAAATTAAACTATGACCACATCAGTCCTACAGAAAATGATCTTTAGTAACGGAGAATACCTCTTACAAGGAAACAGATAAACCCATAGCACCAGTGCCCAACATGTGAAATTACAATTACATGCCACCACCAACTCTGTAAGCACGACATCTGTCAAGCAGATGTATACATGGTGATTGCAGTGTCTCACAATACCTATAGCTAATTTAGAATCATCGTAGTTATGAAACTCAAGTTTCGATTTTACACCCAAGATGGGAGATGGGGATGGAGTACATTGCATAAATCCTTGTTCGTTTAGAGGAATATGTCGAAACAGGTTGGCCACTTTTCATAACACATGGGATGGAACGCCTCTGATGACCGACCGGTTTCCTGTTAATGATCGCAAGTAGATAGTGCTCTAAATCACATACAGAACATGTGGTTGTATGTGAGTCGAATGTAGGTTATGTCACACATCTGATGCATCCTGAGAGAACATCATGAAAAATGGTCAGATTACCTACAGCAACTTCTCCCTCTCTGGAATGCATCATCAGTCTACAATTAAATCGTACCTCATTGCCACTCCATCTCAACCGACCACGCCATCCACTCTATGTCATAGTTTAATGCCGATGCAAATAAGTTTAGAGACAGATCGTTCTCTGTCCTCCCGAAAAGCGTCAAATACAGTAGTCAATTCAGGTGTATCACTATTACCTCAATAGACATACAATAGAATGCTAACTCGACGGAAAAAGGTGATCGTTTCCCTGGTTCCCTTCGCTTGCATGCCAACTTTTCCTTGATGTTGCATACTTGTTCCCATATACAAGAATTGTTCTGCGCCAACCAGAAGACACGCAATTTCTCCTCAATTTTCCAGCATTTCAGTGTAATTTCCCTCAATTTATATTTTCCGGCATTTTTCATTATTCTATAGGCTATTATATGTCACTTCTACCCATATGATCATGACATGACTTTTCGCTCCGTGATCTAAAATTGCTTGTAAATGTAGTACAGCTGCCAAGACCTAGCGCAAATGCACTATTTTTCTAATGGGAGGCGCAGTATAGCACTGTACTCGATTGCGTCCAGTTGCCTCCACCCACATATTCCTCATTTGCAGTGCGTTTTCTCTGTTTTCTGTATGTCTACGTATGTGCATGTGTCGTGGATGGCTCCCAGGACCCAGTCCTCCCGCTGGTGGGCCCAGATTCGAACGTAGAACACGTCTTCAGATGTAGCGCGTGGGTGGTCCACCTATCCCAGAGACGATGTGTGATGGACCCGCCTCTGAACATCGATCTTGATATATACACTCCTGGAAATGGAAAAAAGAACACATTGACACCGGTGTGTCAGACCCACCATACTTGCTCCGGACACTGCGAGAGGGCTGTACAAGCAATGATCACACGCACGGCACAGCGGACACACCAGGAACCGCGGTGTTGGCCGTCGAATGGCGCTAGCTGCGCAGCATTTGTGCACCGCCGCCGTCAGTGTCAGCCAGTTTGCCGAGGCATACGGAGCTCCATCGCAGTCTTTAACACTGGTAGCATGCCGCGACAGCGTGGACGTGAACCGTATGTGCAGTTGACGGACTTTGAGCGAGGGCGTATAGTGGGCATGCGGGAGGCCGGGTGGACGTACCGCCGAATTGCTCAACACGTGGGGCGTGAGGTCTCCACAGTACATCGATGTTGTCGCCAGTGGTCGGCGGAAGGTGCACGTGCCCGTCGACCTGGGACCGGACCGCAGCGACGCACGGATGCACGCCAAGACCGTAGGATCCTACGCAGTGCCGTAGGGGACCGCACCGCCACTTCCCAGCAAATTAGGGACACTGTTGCTCCTGGGGTATCGGCGAGGACCATTCGCAACCGTCTCCATGAAGCTGGGCTACGGTCCCGCACACCGTTAGGCCGTCTTCCGCTCACGCCCCAACATCGTGCAGCCCGCCTCCAGTGGTGTCGCGACAGGCGTGAATGGAGGGACGAATGGAGACGTGTCGTCTTCAGCGATGAGAGTCGCTTCTGCCTTGGTGCCAATGATGGTCGTATGCGTGTTTGGCGCCGTGCAGGTGAGCGCCACAATCAGGACTGCATACGACCGAGGCACACAGGGCCAACACCCGACATCATGGTGTGGGGAGCGATCTCCTACACTGGCCGTACACCACTGGTGATCGTCGAGGGGACACTGAATAGTGCACGGTACATCCAAACCGTCATCGAACCCATCGTTCTACCATTCCTAGACCGGCAAGGGAACTTGCTGTTCCCACAGCACAATGCACGTCCGCATGTATCCCGTGCCACCCAACGTGCTCTAGAAGGTGTAAGTCAACTACCCTGGCCAGCAAGATCTCCGGATCTGTCCCCCATTGAGCATGTTTGGGACTGGATGAAGCGTCGTCTCACGCGGTCTGCACGTCCAGCACGAACGCTGGTCCAACTGAGGCGCCAGGTGGAAATGGCATGGCAAGCCGTTCCACAGGACTACATCCAGCATCTCTACGATCGTCTCCATGGGAGAATAGCAGCCTGCATTGTTGCGAAAGGTGGATATACACTGTACTAGTGCCGACATTGTGCATGCTCTGTTGCCTGTGTCGATGTGCCTGTGGTTCTGTCAGTGTGATCATGTGATGTATCTGACCCCAGGAATGTGTCAATAAAGTTTCCCCTTCCTGGGACAATGAATTCACGGTGTTCTTATTTCAATTTCCAGGAGTGTAGTTTGCAGCAGAGTCATGCTCAAACGCTAACTCGGTTGTGGTATAGTGTGGGTCCACATCCCAACATTACTCTGTACATTGTGCGTGTCGGATCCACCTTCGAACTCTATCCCGGACTTGGCATATCGTGGATTCGCATCCAAACATTGCATCAGATATAATGCACGGCAGATCCACACTCGAATGCTAATTCAGGTCTACTGCTAGTCCTGGGAGCCATCCACGATATCTGGTTATGGGGCCATTTCAGAAGTATCATGTATGCAGAAATGTGAAGACACTGGATCGCTGCCTTTGGCATTTTTCGAATGCTGCCTGGCCGATGCGAAAGTGTGAGACAGAACATGCCATGGCGCATACACGCATGAGTTGAAGCACATCGAACCCATTTTCAGCAATTACTGTAACTTTGGCTGCACGGTACAGCGCGTATTAGACCGCGGGCTCTGTAACAACGTATGACTGAATAAATGGTCTTTAATGTGGAAACCATGCATTTATGGACATAAGACACACATGTTCTGACTGATTTGATGTGGTCTGCGACGACTTCCTCTCCTGTGTAAATCTTTTCGTCTCACGTACCAATTTATACCTATGCCCTCATGTATTTGCTCGATGTGTTCCAGTCTCTCCCTTCCTATACAGTTTTTATCTACTACAACCCCCCCTCCCCTCTGGTAGCATGCAAGTTATTCCTTGAGGTCATAACAGATGATCTGTCGTCCTGTACCCTCTTCTTGTAGGTCAGGTCCCATAGTGCTCAGAGCCTCTTCTTGTAGTGTTTTCCATACATTCCTTTCCGCATTTCGTTCCTTATCAATCCACCTAGTTTTCAGCTTTCTTCTGTAGCACCACAGCTAATATGCTTCAATACTCCTAGTTTGCCCAAAGTCCATGTTTCACTACTATACAGTGCTTTGCTCCAAATCTATATTCCCAGAAATTTCTTCACCAGGTTAAGGCCTATGTTTGAAACTAGTAGATTTCTCTTGTCCAGAGGTCTTCAAAGGGCCAGGTACTAAGGACAAAGTATGGTATGGCTTCCCTTAAGACAAAATCACAATTTGGTCCCTTTATTCATTCATTTCCAATTTCGTTATGGGGGAGCTTTCAAACTGCCTATTCTACGTTGTTCAGAGAGAAAGGATTTCGTGTAAAATCAATAACGTGTTTCCTTTCCATCGCCAGTCTTTTGACTAATGTGGCGTAGCCCATCAGCACTTCCTCATTTGTGCCCAACTCTTCATGGATGAGCAGTGCTTCAATACAATGTCCTCAGCTGTTCATTGGATATATGCATCCCTCTGCCGATATCCCTCGATACACCTCCCGCTATTACCATGTCAGTTATGTCCGGATGCCATAAAACAAGTCTAAACTTTGTGTCTTTTCTTTTAGTCAGCGATTACTACAGATTATATCCGTGATTCACACGAAGTTAACAAGAACATGTCGTTATTATAGAGCGCAGCACTTCTGCTGGTTACCAAAATCCCCAGTGATGAACATTATTGACCATATCTGGATTGCCTTGCACCGTGCTGTTCAGAAATGATCTCCATTTCCTCGTACTTTTTCGTGGTGTCAGTTCCCTTCAGCACTATTTTAGACATTAGTTAAGTCCATGCCAAGTCGTGCTAGTGGGGACCCGACACGGCATTAGGCAGGTGTACCATTTTCTTTGACTCTTCAGTTCTTGGTAGTATAAATTATACCTTATGAATAAAACTCACACAACGCAGGTGTAATATTCTACAATATTTATTATTTGTTACAAGAATAGGTCTTGGGTGTTTCGCCATCACCAGCTAGAAAGGGAAGTATGTGGTGCATTGAAATTTTGTTACATCAAAGATATTAAACTGGTGGATCTACCGAGTATCTCCATTTTCGGAGATGAAAAACTGTAATGCTAGAATTATAAACAAAACCAGAGGGATTATTTCATTGTAAATGAGATGTAAGATAGTTTAACGGGATGAAATATGTGACACATTACCTAATATATTATAGACCAATTAAAACAGTTGTACAGAGATGAAAATACTTGAAAAATATGCTTCGGTGACACATTCCAAAGATTGGGCTCAACAGAATAATGTTGTCTTCAGTAGGTCCTCAATTACAGTTAGATCAGGTGGAATAGTGACATTAAAAATGTGAGTGATGCAGGTGTGATTTTACATAGTACAATTTTGTATCACAATTTTTAATAGTAACTGAAATAATGGAAAGGGGGGATGTCAGTAAGAGGCGCAATTTACAAGTTGACCTTGATGTGTTTAAGAGTAATATCTGCATTTAGAAGCGGCGAGTAAGGGAACTTTATCTGGTCATTCAGTACTAAGATTATCCATCTGAGAGAGCTCCCTTAACCGTACTTCTAACGGCATATAGTACTCATAATCCCATCGATTACTTTCTATAACCACAACTGCTTCACTAATCTGCTTCATATCACTATTATATCTTATCTATTTGTACTAAGATTATCCGTCAGAGTTCCCTTAATCGTACTTCTAACTGCATATACTGCTCATAATCTCATGCATTACTTCCTATAACCACAACTGCTTCACTAATCTGCTTCATATCAATATCATATCTTATCTATTTGTAATTTTGGACATATTGAAGACAAGATTATTTTGCTCAGCCACATCTTTGGGAAATGCCACCAAAGTTTACTGTTGAGTTGTTATCTTCTGCGTACGACAGTTATAATTTTCAACATTCATTCGTTAAGTTGTCACACATATCATCTTCATTAAATAAGCTTCCATTCTATTTACAATGAAATAACCTCTCTTGTTTCATTCTTAATTCTAACATTAACCTTTTTCACCCTTGGAAATATTTTTCATCTCTGGAAACGGAGATACTCGATAGATGCGCTATTTTAAAATTTTTGATCCAACAATATTTCATGCAGCACAAACTTATCTTTCACCCTCACGATAATGCAACAGCCGACAAACGGTTCCCACAGCAGATAATAAATATTGTAAAAATTACACCAGTGTTTTGTGAGTTTCATTCATAATTACAGAGTGGACGAGGTAGTGTAGTGTGAAATGAAGCTAAAAGATTAAAACTGACAAGGCTTGTTGTTAGGGTGCCTCCACAACGACTGACAAGGATGTGCCAGAAGATCTTCCCAATGGAAGACGACTGCTTGGAAATCTGCGTAAGACATACCTTCAAAAGTTTAGGAAAAACTTATTACATTAACAAAAAGGAAAATTACTTGTATATGTGAGAGGCGATCATGGTGGTTCAAATCTGCTTATCTTGCAACAAAGAGCCGTCGTCTAATCTAACGTATAAACATTTTTACATTATGTTGCAATAAACGTTTGGACAGATGGTTCAAATGGCTCTGAGCACTATGGGACTTAACTGCTGAGATCATCAGACCCCTAGAACTTAGAATTACTTAAACCTAACTACCTAAGGACATCACACACATCCATGCCCGAGACAGGATTCGACCCTGCGACCGTAGCGGTCATGTGATTCCAGACTGTAGCTTCTGGAACCGCTCGGCCAGTCCGGCCAGCTGGCCAGACTTAGGCTACATATTTTTAATATAAAAGGGAAACAATTTTGGCAAAACCTTTCGAAAGTTCTTCGCCGATTTACTTCAAACTTTTACATAATACTCTGACAAACACAGCCCACATATTTTCAGTATACATGGAATATAAATATATAAGTGTATAAATGGCAAAGGGTGTTACCAAAAATCTCTATATTTCTTGACGATTTACTTAAAATTTTAATACGATGCTGTAATAAACGTACAGAGGGACATGTTCTATTTTTTTATTATTATATGTGCTACAAAATATATACATTACTACATATATGATAAATATTATAATCAAAATTCTAAAAAGATCTAGTACATACTTGGGGAAAACATGGTTACCAAAATTTGTTGACCAACTTCATATTTTCACATGATACTCTACTTCAAGTTTTTGAGTGACACTCTAATAACTGTTCAGAAGGACATGTACTACGTATTTGCAATATATATGTGGTACATAAATACGTGGGTATTGCACAAAGATGAAATATTGTCAGTAAAAAAAAATGTTCAAATGTGTGTGAAATCTTATATGATTGAACTGCTACGGTCATCAGCCCCTAAGCTTACACACTACTTAACCTAAATCATGCTAAGGACAAACTCACACACCCTAAACCGAGGGAGGACTGGAACCTCCGCTGAGACTAGCCGCACTATTGTCAGTAAAAAAATGCCGGCCGGTGTGGCCATGCGGTTCTAGGCGCTTCAGTCCGGAACCGCGTGACCGCTACGGTCGCGGGTTCGAATCCTGCCTCGGTCATGGATGTGTGTGATGTCCTTAGGTTAGTTAGGTTTAAGTAGTTTTAAGTTCTAGGGGACTGATGACCACAGCTGTTAAGTCCCATAGTGCTCAGAGCCATTTGCCATTTGTCAGTAAAAATGTTTGTAAAAATTTCGAAATGTTATGGACTTATTTATTACCTATTTTTACTCTGTATTATAATAAACTTTTGGACACACACAGGTTACTTTTTTTTAGATATATATGGGATGTAGGTACACATTTAGTACATGAAGAGACAATATTGTTAGCAAAAATCTCAAAAGGTTCTAGACTTGTTTATTTCAAATGTTTAGATGATGTTCTAATAAACGCCCAGTTGCAGACCTTTAACCAAGAGAAAGTTGTTGCCAAAACCGTAAATTTATTTCAGTTGTTTCGCGTGGCAGTTACATGTGCTGATCATGAGGGAATTAAGTAAATCACAACCGTAATATTATTGGATACTGGGAGATCATGCTGCCATTAGCAGCAATAAAGAAGGAAAATGTATGCGAAATAAAATTATGATATACTTAATTTTTCTTCCTGTGACAGGGAGATCTAAAGCGCTCTGTCCACGGTGTTTATTACTCTAAAAAGGAAATGTCTAAACAGGTAAAAGCATCACCTGGAACACCAAAGCTCTGATGTCATCATTGTGAAATATTTATTGAAGCAGATTTTGCGTTAATACATTTATAGAGTGCAATATTTTAGCCCATTATAAATGTTAAAAAGCAACAATGAAACTTGAATGTGAAGAGTTTTATGTCATAAAAGGCTAGCGTGTCGCTTTGGGCGGTACTCTGAAACGTTTGTGATGCAAACTACGCGTTGATTAAAGGAGTTACAGCTCACATATTGTTCTGGCAGCGCGCCAGAGAGCAGGCGTGACACTTGCTTTATAATAAAACCAAAAATAACGATGTGCGCGGACGTTCTTTCTGAGCACGTCTGGTAGATTAGTTTTTCACCTGGATGAAACACGTGTCGTTTCTGACCGTGTTTTATCTCATTTCATCTGATTTCACGAAATCTAACATATGAAAGACTCTTTTAAATGATTTGACAGAAAACCAAGCCTTAAGTATCTGACTTTTCTAGTAGTATCGTAATTATGCTGCTTGATATATCACTTATCTTACAGAAAATGTGACGGAGCACATGTCTAGTATGTTTGACGCCTAGATGTCCCAATAGTACTATGTTATAGACGATAATATTTCGAACATAGCATGACTAACTTGTCTTATGTGGATAGCAGCTCGGGTATTGTCGAGTCGTAGTACAGTATAAAGTTATCAAATGTGCAAAGCTGTCAGTCTATTCCTTATAGCGCTCCATTATATGGGCCATAAGCCCGTTCACTTATTTCCACGACGTGCTGTTGGTCTGTTTAATTTGAGATTTCTATCATATGGGGTATCACGTTGTCCATTTGCTGTATTTGGAAGGTGAGACATTGGATAATTAAAGAAATGTGAGTAATTCAGTCTTTCCAAGTCAATTTTGTGATAACACTTCTCAGACATATTGTATATTTTCTGTAACTAAACGATTTATTTCCGTCTGGACACCAAATATTAAAATGGAATATTTGCAACAATTACAACAAAATTGAAAATAAATTTTTTAAATCGTATTGTGTTCAAGAAATTTTGATCTATACTCCGTTGTTCAGCTTTGCACCGTCTGTGGCTTGCACATGTCGTTCTTATGGTGGCAAGAATGCAGTATTCACAGCAAAAAGTTTGGAATGTAACGTACCTATGGTTTCTTTCTGCACATTTTAGTTCATGGTTAATCGATTTACGGTAAGGTGATATTATAATAAGCCTTAATACAATGGACGCAACTCAATATTTAGTTGACTTCCCTCTTTTTCTCATTTTATTGTCACTCTTTACCACATGATCTCACATAGACACAGTTTTAAAAGAAACTAACGGTGAATTAGGACCAGGAATTCGAGAATCTCTTTTTGAAGCCCCAGATTTCCTTGTGATAGCAAAGAAATCAAATAAACAAACGTCTGACGAAGTAGAAATAGATTTATAAGATATTTTCTTTGCCAGTGTGGGGGAAAAATTTGTATTATTGTTACATTCTTAGGGCTGTCATTGTGAAAGAACTGTGGAGAACATCACAACTCACAATGGGGAACTTGTTCATCTGCTGACTCCAAAGCGTTCTGTGACACAGCTACAGTCGTGAGACATTTGCAGCTTTCGGTGTTGGAATAACTTTATGAGAAGATTTTCAGATCTAGTTCTGTTGAATGATTAGGTGTTAATGTACACTTGGCAGTATACAATTAAACTGCAGACACTAATATTAAATTAGTTCTTTTTGCCAAGCTTACCAATGTACACGTCTAGATAATTAGAGGCCCCGCTGTGATAATTTGAAATCCCGCTGAATTTTGATTTATTTTCATTCTCTGTTATGTATGTTATGTGAAGAAATTTCGTTCATGTAAGAAAGTGTTATGTTTCAAGCATTTGTTTACAGAGTATCATAACCATAATGTTTTGTATTATAATAATGAGTTACTTATTAATTGAATAAACAAAATACACGTTTGCGAAACGGTAAAGTAAAAAACCAAAAAACAAAAAGAAACCCAATGTGAAATAACAATTTAGAAAGTAATGTAAAATAAAAATGTCGACTAATAATGAATGTTCACATATTTTAATTAGGTATGTTGAAAAAACTTTGGAAACACACTGTGAACAGCTTGATTTCCAGTAATGGATTTGAGAAACCAGCTTTATTACTCATGGAGGTATGTAGTTTGAAAGCTTCTTTAATGTATGCTGTAACAGAAGCTTTCATTTTTCAAATTAATTAATGGTGCTGGGGTACTTGGCAAAATTGAGATTATTGCAAATTTTAATCATTCAGTTTTCAAGAACGTTAGTTTCATATCAATTTTTAAATGGGAAACGTTTTTCATGTATCGTCCTTCCGAAGATATTGCCTCCAAACCTAATACGCCAAATTACCTTTTGGCTTGTGTTTTACCCCCTATACTTGAAACTGTACAAAAAACGAAGTAGCTATTGCACTACTCTGTATTGCATTAATTGGACAGAAACGAAAAAAATACATGTTCCACTGTTTTGCCTACTCTGGACACTCACCAAGCTTCAGCAAGATGGTTATGGACACTTCAGAACTTTCCCTTGTAAGGGGTGTGAACTGGATTGTTTGCGACATGTTTTATCCATACATTAATTACAACTGTCGCTATGTCCCCAGCAGGGGATGCCTGCTTTTGCTGAATAGGAATTTCTTTATTTGTGTTTCCAGCTGATAGATGGTGTTTCATACTCTAAACAATGCTCGTTTCTCCTCCAGTATATCGTTATACGCTACTGTGTATTAATTATTCTTCGTCCTTAGTTACAAGCTCAGTTATAGGCTACAATCATGTGCTACTGAGGTAGCTGCTTTAGTGTTCACCTTTCGTTCAGTTGCTGTAGTCTTCATTCCGAAGACTGGCTTGATAGAGCTCTCCACGTTAATCTATCTTGTATAAGTCTGTTCACTACGATTAAGTACTGCAACCTCTATACACGTGAACCTGCTTATTGAATTCATCTAAAGCTGTCCTTCCACAGCATATACCTGCCAGTCCTCCAACACCTAACTGCGTACTCCTTGATTCCTCAGAGTGTCTCCAGTCAACTGATTCCTTCTTTTAGATGAGTTGTGCCATAAGTTTCTTTTCTCTCCATTTTGATTCTGTACCTCCTTATAATCCTTTCTTATCCTGACAGAATTACAATGTCATTGGCAGATCACAAAATTTTTATTTCTGCTCCAAAGTCATCTCTGGTATCCTTTACTTCTTGCTCGAAGAACAGAGTGAATAACAACAAGGGTAGAATACAACCCTGCCACACTCCATTCTCAGCTATTGCTTGCCTTTAATGGTCTAAGACTTTTATAACGCCGATTTCTCTACAAGCTGTTGATAACATTTCGGTCCCAGAAATCTGTCCAGTCTTCAGAATTTCAAATAGTGTATTCCAGCCCTTGTCAAAAGCGCAAAGTCGTTAAATTCTATAAATACAGGTTTGCCTGTATTTAACCTATCTTCTAAGATAAGTCGCAGGGTCAGTGATGCCTCACGTGTTCGTACATTTGTCCTGAACCGATATTTATCTTCCTGACGTCGACTTATGCCAGTTTTTCCAATCGTCTGTAAATAGTTTTTGTGGTGCATTTTGTAACCATGCCATATTACAGATTGATTTCGGTAAATTTCCTATTTGTCAGCTCCTGATATCCTTGGAAGTAGAATTATTACGTTCTTCCTGGGGGTAATTCGTCCCTTACAGCAAGTGCATTAGTTTTGTCATGACCGGCTGAGGATATCAGCAATTCTGAAGGAATGTCGTTCACTCGCAGGGCCTTGTTTTTAGATTTTTCAATGCTCTGTGAAATTATTCTCTCAGTTTCGTTTCCCATTCTCATCTTGCCTTCCTGTAACATGTCCTCGTTTCGTTTGTGTAGTCCTCCCACGTTTCCGCTTATCTTTACCTACTTGCCACCTGATCTCTTGATATCCATAAAGTTGCTTCTCTTTTCACCAAAAGTCCCTTTAATGTCCCTATAGAGGGTATCTACCTCTCCCCTAGACATGCATGCCTTTGTCTCTCCTTGTAACCTGCAGAGTTTATTGCGAGGTACATCGTAATAGAAATCTAGATCACACAGAACTTATGAGGTGCAATATCGATTAAAGCTCTTTTGTATTTTGCAGGCATCTACCCAATTTTTTGGTTTTTGGAGGTCATAGGTCCTCGTCTCACATATTGTTTTCAACAAGTCGTTGATAATCTAGAATGGTTCTACTGACAACAGGCAACACTGGGGAATGCGTGTTTCCACTCTCCAGAGGGAGTGCGAATGTGTATGTACCCATTATGTTTGCGTGTCATCTTTTCTTCTTTGCCACTTGTTTCTTTTGGTAACTTTCTCTCCTCCCTGCTGCCTTGTACCTGCACTATCCCACACCCCCATCCTCCCCCCCCCTTCCACACACCCTCGTCTCCTTCCTCACAGAAGTGGGCAAGGCGAAAGTAGAGAAAGTGGAGGGCAAAGAATCTCGCGTCTCCCCTCACATTCGTTTGCCCGAATGCCGGCCACGAATCACACGTCAAGGCTGAAGCCACGCACTGCGTGTCAACGCTCGTGCTCGCCTAGCACCACACTGCACGCACAACGCACATTTGATATCCTTTAGCCTCCACAGCTTGTTTCCTTTTTCCTGTTCTTTTTTTTTCACGTGGATCTTCTAATGGGTTTGATGCGACCCGCCGAGATTTCCTCTATTATGCTATTCTTTTCGTCTCAAAGCAGCATCAACTCACCACATTCGCAGTTATTTGGTGTATGTATACGGCTCCCTTTAGTAACATGAAAAATGATTAAATTATAAAATAATAGCTGAAAGGTAAAGTGAGCACGAGGGAGGTAGCTTAAGAATCCTTTGTTCACCCAACTTTTTTGCACAGTTGTGAGTTTGGGACATTCGAAAGGAGTTAGAGAATATTTAAAGAAGAGATGCACTTGTCAATGTGAGTTTGTTCTGTAAATGTGAGAATATCACAGAGATGCTTGTGTCACACCAATTGCTCGCGCTACAGAGATGCGTGGACGAAGTAATTTTGCTAGTAACCTTCCAGCAGCCTAAGATTCAAAAAGAATTAAACAGTTCACTGGAATCGCTGGAACACTATCACTAAACGACCAAGACGGTGAAATAAAAAATAAATTAAGAAATAAAAATAAAGTTCATACACTGGTATACAGAGTGTTGTACTTCCAGTGCACTGTCAACTAAGTAATTGGGAATAGTAAGGGGAAAAAGATAGTCATATTTGATGATGCACCAGGAACGAATTTTTTACGGAAGCAGGTTCATCACGTTAATGTTCAACTGGAGAGAGAATAACATCCTAGTGATGTTAATCAACTGGAATCGGAAGACATGCACCTTTGAACCAGACTGAAGCACCAATATCACCCGAAATCTGAACCATGAACTGACAAAAACGGTCACCCAATCACCAGAAAAAAGTTGCCGCTGCCTGTCTAACGATTTGTAGGGGCAAGAAAAGTTCGATTTTCAGTGATTCACGTAATTACTCAGCGAATTTAAATATTTAACCTGCTGTCATAATCCCCACATGTGGAGGTAAAACTCTTGTGTTACAGGTTTAACAGAATAAGTCGCGTACTACAATTGAAACTGGTTATGAACCTAGAGGCAGCAAATTCCCCAAACTATATTCGTGCAGTATTTGAGAATTTGAGTGCTAGGCTGCTTCCAGGAAGTTTGTGTACAATTTTAAAGCTCTTCGAATCTTTTTCTGACTGTCATCTACCACAAAATAATGAACAAAAAGAAATTTATAGCTTGCTACATTTTCGCTGACCATGCAGTAAAATTCCAGCATCAAACATAATGTTTTAATTTATTACTTCTTTGCTATCAACTCTATTCCCAACGCATTTTGTAGACAGCATCCACATACTTGACACAACATGCAATGTGCGTAAAACTAGCATTTCTTAAAACGGAGCACAAATTACCCAAATTATACTCATCCAGTTATACTCTGCGGCTTCCAAAGGATTTTGCTTCCTCAAGTCTAACGATTTTACATGTTTTACATTAAATATTAAACACAGTAACTGATTTTTAAGGGAATCAGACGTTTGAACCACTGGAGTATGGTTGTATGGTTCTTTAATGAATTAGGGACGAGGGAGGGCGGGTGGAGGGAGGAGGGTTGGGGGTAGATTGCTCCCTTCATTCCAACGTACAAAGTATTCTGAGACTAAGGCTTCTGTGAATACCTAAATGGACACTATTCTACATGACAAACATCTAAGGAGATTCAGAATTCAAAAGTCACAATTAAGTTAGTGAAATATTTCTTCCATCTGTCTATGTTCTGTTGTATGGTTACCAGCAAGGATAAACAGTACTGACAGTAAGTGAGCCAGAACAATGGCCCGAAAACAATACTTCAAGTTGTATTTCTCGAATGAGCATAGCATTCAGTATTTTACAGCAGACAACACAAAAAAACGAAACAGTAAGGCACAATATTCTTTGACTTTTGTCAACAGCTTAAGTGCATGGAACGCTAATTCTCATTGGATATCATAGACGACTTAATACCGTCAAAATGGCAACTTCTGACTGTCCAGCTGCGGAAGATTAAGCATTACTCTCTGCGGCAACTTGTATTAATAATTTTAAGGTGTGCTTCAGTAGAATTAATTAGTGACACATCCAGCTTAAAAACTCCTATATCCAAGATTCTGACAAGAATAACATACAGAAGAATGGGAAAAATTAAGGATTTGTTAGACGACGATCAGTTAACCTTTAAGAAGGCCTGGCCAGAAAAGCAGTTACGAAACGCGCCTTATAATGTCAGCAAGACTTAAGGAAAATCGAGACACGTTCACAGGATTTGCCGACCTATTAAAACAATAACGAGGGAAGTCAGTGAAAGAAGCGCTCGAATCAGAAAGGGTGTAAGACAAGGTTGCTGTCATTCAGCCCTACTGTTCAGTGTATACAACGGAGAAGACATGACGGAAATAAAAGAAAAGTTGAGTTGTAGAATTAAAATTTTAGTGAGAGGAAGAACTGCAGGACCTCTAGAATGGAAAGTCTAAAAGTATCTGTGGACTTAGAGTAAACCGAAGGGCGGATGTAATGATGAGTATCAGAATTGTGATTAACTACAAACTTCAGAATTTGGAAGCCCGTAATAGATGGAGTGAGGAAATTCTTCTATACTGCAAGGAAAATAAATAATCAGCGTACGTGCGAACTGGACTCACGTTCCGGTTCGAAGTTAATTATGTATATAGATAGCTCATCCATCCCGGGAATCGAGAATTTCAAAAATGTATCCCTGTTATCAACATCGATACTGAGAATGTATCAAAATATTTGACATAAATGGACTATCTTTTGACTGCCTCGACTTTAAATATATATTACATCACAAATGAACCGTGAACCTTAGTGTTTGCCATAAATTTCAATGTGAGACATCAACGTGTTCCTGAGAGAAAGGGGCTCTTAACAGATGGACGATTGACAGTCGGATACAAAATGACGAAATAAATATGCTTTTAATGTTATATAACATCAAATTAAGATGTTTTGGATTTCTTTTGTTTACATGTGCTGCGAAATCTTGCTTCTTGTCTAATTTCATGATTCCAACTCCACGGATCAATAGGTTTTGATGAGTGAATTGGCGAATATAAAAATATGTGACGTAATTTGCCATATCTTTTTATCTCTCAAAATATGTGGCATAAATGGCGATATATTTTGATTTCATTGACTTATAAGCAGTATATTGCTCCCTCCTACGTATATCTCGTGAAGAAACCATGAGGATAGAATCAGAGAGATTAAAGGCCACACAGAGGCATACCGACAATCTTTCTTTCCACGAACAATATGAGGCTAGAATAGAAGGGAGCACCGATAGAGGTACTTAAGGTACCCACCGCCACACACCGTCAGGTGTCTTGCGGAGTATGAATGTACATAAGCTTAAGTATTTTAAACTGTCAAGGGACCGTAGTCTTTAGTATGCGACACAAATTTCATTTTGGTGCCCTATTCGTTCCTGAGAAAATTGTGTATTAACAGAGGGACGGACAGACAATCAGATGAATGGAAACGGTGTTTCGTGTGACATAATAACAAATTAAAAATTTCCGAATTTTTTCGAGTAGTAACCTTGGGGTTTTCTTTCATGATTGAGTTTCCGAGTAAAAAAATATATGACACAAACGGCCATATATTTTGATTACACTGACTTAGGAACATCAATTTTAATACCACGAAGGGACCGTAGACCGTAATATGTAACATAAATTTCAATTAGACACGGCTACTCGTTGCTGAAGAAAACGGTTTTTAACAGTCGAACAGACAGACGACCAACAAAGGGAACACATAAAGATTCCGTTTTGACCGACTGAGGTACGGAATCCTGAAAACTGACGGACGAAGCAAAGAGAACATAATGAGCAGATTAGCACAGACATACAGCACATTCCTGGCCAAACGAAATCAACCAGTATCAAAGAAAAACCTTAAACTGAGGGATAAATTTCTGAGAATGTACGTTCGGAGCACGGCAGGGCATTAGGTGAATCATGATCTGTGGGAAAACCAGACAAGACGTGAATTAAAACGTTTGAGATGAAGGTGCCATAGAAGAATACTGATAATTAGGTGGACACTTAAGGTAAGGCGATAGCAGTCTTTCTGCAGAATGGAAGAAGGGAGAACCATATGGAAAACATTGGCCAGAAGATAGTACAGGATGACAGGACATGTGCGAAGACGTTAAGGAAAAACGATAGGGAGCTGGAGAGCGAAAGTACTGTTAGTGAAGACAGAGACTGGAATACGTCCTGCACATTACTGAAGATGTTGGATGCTAGTCTGAGATGCACAGGTTGGCATAAGACAGTGCTCCAAAAGCGGTTATGTAAAGGGAAAAGTTTCACAAAACGAGTAACAACGTTAGTGGGAACGGAAGAATGGTCGTAGATGGGCAAGTTTTTTAATTGGTGAAGCTCATTTTTAAGCTACTATGAGCATAAAGTGTTGCCAGTGCGTGTACGTGGTTTATGTTAATAATAAACTAAACAATAATTTACAAAAAACTGTGTCAAAATTGTGCAAAAGATAGGGATACTACAACCGAACACACTGAAATGTATATTTAAAGGCTTCTGAAAGGGCTTCAGAGATTCTGGATGGAAATAAAATCAGCGGTTATGTTTCTAATTGTAGTGGTAAGTCCTATATAAAAACAATAACAGAATTGAAAGCTAGCTATCAGTAATGTCACTATGGTAAATACAACCACTGAAGACTGGTGACAACAGTGAACGGCCGTGGTCCCAAAGACCTCCAGTAAAGAAGATAGACATACAAAAATTGAAGACTGGGGCACATTTTCACGCCTCCAGTAACACGTAACGGTCACTGCTGTTAACATCTGCTGATGGCAACCTTCTGTGGGTAGAATAATGGAGACATGATATTTTATGCTTAAATATGTTTTGCCTGGGAGCTTCATGCGAGGTTCTTGAGGAAAGGTATGCGTATTCTTGATCACATCGGCATCCTGATCATGCCACGACGCTAATCGGCCGAAATTTTTACCTCGTATCACTGTGTGCTGAAAAATGTAGTGAAATGTTAATAACGATAATATTATTAATAATAACATATTTATTACATTTGTTGTTATTATTAATAACGAGGATCTACGGGAAGTATATCTTGAAAGAGCTAGAAATAAACAACGATCCTTCTACTGTCTGGTTCAGAAGTAGACGATATCAGATATTACATATGGACGTAGTACTGTGGTACCGACGGCGTATTTGATAAGGCGTGACGAGGTCGCCAACGTAATCCAACAAAAGTTAGGACAACAGTGTAAGTTCATAAAAACATTCCTTCGCACTACCTGTAGAATCCTCGCAATCTTAAATGTAAACGAAAAATTCTGAGTTTAACTGGGAGTGCTGAACAATATAAGGGTTACTCTGAAAGTAAGATCCGATTGGTCGCAAAACGGAAACCACAGCGAAAATCAAAAATGTTTAATCTGCAAAATTTAGCTACATTTTCGAGCAACTTCTCTACATAGACGCTGCTCCTACTTAGACATTTGTCGTAGCATTGTACCAACTTTCCGATAACATCGTCAGACAAGGCAGCAGCCTGCGATTTCTCTGCCCGGGTCGACAGCTTGTTGTCTGTGCCAAAATGTTGTCGTCATAGCCAGCGATTCAGGTGAGCAGAGGGGGAGGCACTTACGGGCTATATTTTGGGTCATCAGACACTTCCCATTGAAAACGCTTGCCCCTGCTAAGCGGCCTAAAATTGTCATCAAGAAGTAAATGCATGACAGTTAGGTGGCCTACTGACATCAGGCGAAATATCTGTGACCTCATACGAGTTGGAAGATACTATTTTCTAGGCATTTTTACGTGCTCACTGTGCGCTCAGGATTGAAAAGAGCGACGTGTCGCGATCGACGCACATACTAGAGACCCTGCGCACCACATTTGTACAAACCCTCATCGGTTTTTCCTTGTGATTTCCATTTCGCGGCGAGTCGGAGCCCATTTTCCGAACCGCCCTCGTACGCAAAACAGGTGTCGTAATCGACCTGGTGTAACATGGTCAACGGAGGTAACGAATTTACCTACTGTATAAACATCGCAGTAAATAAGTACTAATAATTAGCAAACCACCTATAGTGGGAATATAGCCAAATAGAGGGACTGGAAGGCGATGTAAAATCCATGTGCAACCAAAGATCTATACAACATGTAAGTAGGCTGTTTATGTTTTCTTATTGGCAACGTTACGTAGCGCTCTGTATGAAAATCACTGGCTGTGCTGTGTGCAGTCTGTGGCTAGTTTGCATTGTTGTCTGCCATTGTAGTGTTGGGCAGCGGCAGCTGGATGTGAACAGCGCGTAGCGTTGCGCAGTTGGAGGTGAGCCGCCAGCAGTGGTGGATGTGGGGAGAGAAATGGCGGAGTTTTGAAATTTGTAAAAATGGATGTCATGAACTGCTGTATATGACTTTTGATGACTATTAAGGTAAAAATACATTGTTTGTTCTCTATTAAAATCTTTCATTTGCTAACTATGCCTATCAGTAGTTAGTGCCTTCCGTAGTTTGAATCTTTTATTTAGCTGGCAGTAGTGGCGCTCGCTGTATTGCAGTAGTTCGAGTAATGAAGATTTTTGTGAGGTAAGTGATTTGTGAAAGGTATAGGTTAATGTTAGTCAGGGCCATTCTTTTGTAGGGATTTTTGAAAGTCAGATTGCGTTGCGCTAAAAATATTGTGTGTTAGTTTAAGCTCAGTCCTGTATAATTTGTTCTAAGGGGACGTTTCATAAACAATCCGTCTTTGAGTAATGTAGTGAAACTATGTTACCACAGAAAAGACCGTGAAAAGCGTACAGTACCTAAAACTACTATTGCCAATGGCAGAAAGCAGTTCTACTGACTATTGCAGAAGGCAGATCTACTAAATAGCTGCACAATGGTTCGTCAGGTTCTCGAAGCATGTAGTTACTGATAGCCATTGGCATTATACTAATACTCCATAATACTATTTCAGGTTACTTGTTTTGTACTGAGATTGCTGAATGACCTTCATCTTCTTGCTCACTAAGACCATCACCTAATTATTCGCTTGTGTACGAAAGGTAAATCGTTACATAAAGACACACAGGAAAGTTCTGAAATTTAAAGTAACTATACGAGGGTCACTCCAAAAGAAATGCATACTATTTTTTTTGAATTCCTCTTTTATTCTACATGTTTGAACGCTTTACACTGTGTAGACACATCCTTTAGAAATAATATTTTCATTTCTCCACATAATTTCCATCCGTATCAACTGCCTTACGCCATCTTGGAACCAGCGCCTGTATACCCGCACGGTAAAATTCTGGAACAACCTCTTGGAGCCAGTGTTTGGCAGCGTGCACAAAGGAGTCATCATCTTCAAAACTTTTTCCACGAAGGGAGTCTTTCAGTTTCCCAAAGAAATGATAGTCACATGAAGCCAGGTCAGGACTGTAATTCGGGTGTTTCACTGTTGTCCATATGAGTTTTGTGATCGCTTCCATGGTGTTTTGACTGAGATGTGGCCGTGCATTGTCGTGCAACAGCAAAACATCCTGCTGTGGATGATGTGGTCGAACACGACTCAGTCAAGCTTGAAGTTTCTGCAGTGTCGTCACATGTGCATCAGAATTTATGGTGGTTCCAGTTGGCATGATGTCCACAACCAAGAGTCCTTCGGAATGGAAAAACACCGTAGCCATAACTTTTCCAGCAGAAGGTGTGGTTTTGAATTTTTTTTTCTTGCGTGAATATGCATGATTCCACTCTATCGATTGCCTTTTCGTATCTGGTGAAAAATGATGGAGGCATGTTTCATCACCTGTCACAATTCGTCCAAGAAATTCATCTCCACCATTCTTGTACTGTTCCAAAAGTTCGCTGCATACCGTTTTTCTGGTTTCTTAGTGAGCCATTGTCAACATCCTGGGAACCCACCTGGCACAAACCTTTTTTAACGCCAACACTTTCAGTATTCTGCAAACACTTCCTTCCCCTATCCCATCGTAGCTTGACAATTCGTTCACTGTGATGCGTCTGTCAGCAGTCACCAATTCGTTAACTCTCTGCACATTGTCTGGAGTGTGTGCAGTACGAGGCCTGCCGCTGCGAGGACAATCCTCAATATTGCTGTGCCAGCTTTCATCACGTAACCGGCTTGTCCGCCGAGTAACTGTACTGCGATCGACAACAGCATCCCAATACACCTTTTTCAACCTCTTGTGGATGTTTCCCACCGTCTCGTTTTCACAGCACAGAAATTCTATGACAGCACGTTGCTTCTGACGAACGTCAAGTGTAGCAGCCATCTTGAAGACATGCTGTGACGGCGCCATTCGGGAACAGATTGAACTAAGTTTGAAAACAAGCGGGAAGAATGTATCTACACACTAAAACTTTCACACATGCAGAATGAAAACTGTATTTTTACAAAAATAGTGTGCATTTCTTTTGGAGTGACCCTCGTATATAGCGAGGTGACCGTGCAATACCTAGAAGCCACGCAGAAAGGCTAATACCACTGGTATTAAAATTCATAACGGCGCGATAGCTTACAAATTAGTAATAATCACACCACTAGTTTCTGCACCAAAAAGTCACCTTCAGATGTGACTAATCCACTAAAAAGCAACGTCGAGACATGAAACACTGTTACGAACTTTGAACAAAACGAAAATACTGCAGTCCTTTCATTTCACTTTGTGACGATGTGATGTTCATACATTGACGTGTTTCAGACTCAATGATGTTCAGAGTAAATAAATGTAATTGTTATGTAAGGTGCAGCAAAAATAGCTGACACATTTCAAGGCCAAATAAATTCCAAAAAAAGTATATGACAAGTTTTATTTCACGCTCATCTGAAAGTACCTGAAATGCCGTTGTAGTTACAGTAATTACACCTTTTTAAAAATAACGTCCGTTAAGGGACGAGCGTTGTTACACATACTCGGAAAAGGCGTTCCACGGAAGTTGTCTATCATGCAGCTGATCATTTTCTATGGAATAAGGGCCACTTCCTATTCAATTGTTTTTATTTGGTCAATAGAAGGGGACGATCAGTATATACCCTTGATTTGCGGTGGCGCCAAAGGAAAAAATCACAAGTGTTCTAGTTGGATAATCGGACACGCCAATGCATGTCACCGCGCAACAAAATCAAACGACCGAGGGCTGTTCCCGCACCGCGTTGAAACCAAACATTGTCCATATTGTTTAGTTTAGGCCTTAGGAAGGTCTCCGACATCTCAAAATATCGCTCCGACTTCACAGTCACCGTAACATCGTCTACTTCAAATAAACACAGCCTGGGAATGCCAGAAAACGAAATCGCACAGTCTACACTTACCTTAGGGCTACGTAAAGGTCTTCCATGGAGCAGTTGAGGATTGTTCTCTCTTCAGTATTTCTAATTCTGCTTATTAACTACCTCTGCCACACAAGCAAACATGTGTCTCGTCACTGTCCAGACACACTGCCCTAAGGTTATCCCAGTCCCTCTCCTTCAGTTTCTGCGCAAACATCAGTCTTTGAGGATCCTTTGGCAGTTCTGCGTGCACACCGCGGTCCGGAAGCCCAAGTGCAGCGGTGTGTTTGCGTGTCAAGCGGCGTAGGGTTTGATGAATGGGTGCTCTTACCGATGCCACACGTTCAGGAGTTCTGGAGGTCCGAGGTGACCCAGATTCTCTTCGTTTCACTGCGGATTCGTTACTTCAAAAGCTGTCGGCCCATAGCGATATCGTGTTTCTAACAGGTACTGCGTCTTGTAGACCAAGCTGAAAGAGCCATCGAAAAGCTCTCCGAGTACCACTCACAGATTCGTTGTTTTCGATAAACGTTTGAACAATGAAAGTGCGTTGCTCACTAGTCCGGTTCATGACTGAAAGTGGCGTGTTATCCCCTCTTCAGTGCTCGCTCGTCCTCCCTTTCGTTACTCCCGGCCACCGTATCTCATCTACTCAGGAAGTGTTTACGTTTGGAACTGGGTTGTCAACGACTTCATCAGTGTACACGCATCAGCACTCACGTAAGTGACATTAAGTTCACAAAGCAGTAAGTACTCTAACTAAAATACTATTTCATGTACTTCCAGAAGAGAATGAATTAAAACTTGTCATCTACTATGTTTGGAATTTATTTAGCCCTGAAATGTGTCAGCTATTTTTGCCGCACTCTCAATATGTTCATGCATCTTATCGTATCGACCATTACTCAACAAGTCATATTGGTGCCGAAATCGGTAATGTGAGTATTACATATTTTAAGTGATCGTGGCGTAATAAATTGTTGAAAAATAGATGGATTCATTAGAAATGAGGAGGTTCTCCGGAGAACTGGCGAGGAGACGAACTTGCGGAAAACACTGACAACAAGGTAGATAATGACAGGACGTGTGCCAAGGCATCAAGGAGTAACTTTCATTTCCAGAATGAGATTTTCACTCTGCAGCGGAGTGTGCGCTGATATGAAACTTCCTGGCAGATTAAAACTGTGTGCCCGACCGAGACTCGAACTCGGGACCTTTGCCTTTCGCGGGCAAGCGCTCTACCATCTTTTTTTTTTTTTTTTTTTATCGAACCCGGGCCTTTTCTTTTTTTTTTTTTTAACAAACGGAGAGTACATATATATATATATATACAAAGCAAAAGTTCTTCAAGGTACCAGTTAAACATATACAAATGAGTGTTAGGTAAACAAATTATTAGAATAACATGAAATACAACAAAATAGAACATATCCTGTTTTCCTTTTTTTGTTTTTGTTTAAAAATTTGTATTGAACAAAATAAAAGTACATATATATTCACTATGCAAGAGTTCTTCAAGGTACCATTTAAAACAAAATATAACATATTCTGTCTTCTTCCTTTTTTTTTTTTTTTTTTTTTTTTGAATTCGTGTTTGTTTTTGGTCGATGCATGAGAACGCGGATAAGGGCGTTGCATCATGTGGCAGGTAGGCATGGTACACCCCAACTTTGAGGGGGGTCAAGGAAGACGCTGCGGAGATAACCGGCAAAAGTTTGTCGGTAAGATGGTTTTCGGGTGAGGGTGCTATGCGCGGTCACGACTTTGTACCAGAAGTCAAGGACTATATGCGGACCACTCTGAAAGAGATATTCTAAAGCCTGTCCTCGAAACCAGATGAGGGTATGGTGCTTAGCAAGAGGGTAGTGAAATGTCTGGGGCAACAACAGGAATTCCGGGGTTACCGTCGTTGGCGGCGCACGGAGGTAAAAGCCCACGATTCGTTGGATGAGGAGCCATACGTTTTGTTTCAGGGGGCACGTAAGACGGTGCTCGTCGGTGTCTTCGAGCTGACAGTCAGGGCAGAGTGGGGAGGTGGCCAGTCCTATGCGATAAAGTCGACTATTAGTCGGGAATTTTCCATAGACTAAAACATACCAGAGTGCAGACACAGACGACGGTAAAAAGGGTGCATGCACACACCCCCAAACCGTGCGCCAGTTAATGTCAGGATGCTGTAGCACCATGGGGTCGCAAGGGTTGGACAGCATAAACAAACGATAATAATATTTTGTACGGGGAGGACGGGTGACTGGAAGATCGGCCCGAACGTAGCTGAGTTCTATGAAACAATTGGCGACGTAGTACAATAATGGAGAAATAGGTGCCACATTGATCGGTGGATCGAGAGAAGCTGGTCGGAGGATATCTAAGAGACTGCGTGTTAAGGACGGAACCGGCCCCTGCCAGTGCCGCAACAGAGTGTGGACAAAGAGTGCAGAAGAGCGTGCCCGCACGTTGATGAGTCCGAGCCCACCTTTTGCAGGAGGCAGTGTTAGAGTGTGGTAGCGGACTTTGAAAAGTGCCCCTGCTGACACGAAATATCCAAAGGCTGATTGGATGCGGCGGCCAAGGAGTAACGGCATTGGGAGGATCTGGGCGACGTGTACCAGTTTAGGGGCGACATAGATGTTGACATAGGACACACGTTGGAGTTGGTTTAAGTTGCGGTGCACTTGACCGCGGACATGGTGCCGAATCGACTGCAAAAGCCGCCGGTAAGCCAGGGCCACTGTGCGGTGTGTGGAGCTCGTAAATTCGATACCCAAGTAACGAAGGGTGGCACTGACTGGGAGTGGGGTCGGCACCATAGCCGGGAGGCCGCGCCCAATGTGCATCATAGTCGATTTACGGACATTAAGAATGCTACCAGAAAGACGTCCATACTGGTGGATCCATTGGATGGCGTCATTGAGTTCCGTGGAGGAGCAGGTGAGAAAGAGGAGATCGTCCGCATAAGCCCTACAGTGAAAGGTGTGGTCACGCAAAGTGAGGCCCTGCAGTCTAGAGGTAAGTCCAGTGATGAGGGGCTCAAGTGCAATGGCATATAGTAAAGTAGACATAGGGCATCCTTGACGCACAGAGCGGCGTATAGGAATCGGTCCTACAAGCCTCCCATTGACTTGTACCATCGAGACCGCGGGAAGTAGTAACCGGCGAATGGCATCGACAAAAAGCAATGGGAACCCCATACGTGTCGCCACCATGAGGAGGAATGGGTGTCGAACGCGATCAAAGGCACTCGTGAAATCGACGGATACCAGTGCTGCACGAAGGCGACAAACCGACGCCAGTGCAATGAGGTCACGGCATTCCCCTAGGGCTGTTTGTAAGGTGGCCCCACAACCACGTGCAGTCTGCTCAGGTGAAAGGACCGTAGGTAAGACGGTGCGTATGCGCGCTGCTAAGAGGCGTGCATAGATTTTATAGTCTGCATTCAGTAGTGTAAGGGGGCGATATGCAGAGACATGAGACCCTCCCTTCGGCTTAGGCACAGGTAGAAGAATGCCAGTGACGAATTCAGGTGGAATTGGAAAGGACGGAGTAAAGAGTTCCTGAATCATTTCCGTCCAGCGAGGAAGCATTAACGTGGTGAACGCCCGGTAAAACTCCACTGGGAGACCATCTGGTCCGGGAGATTTGTTCTTGGCCCCTTTGTTGATCGCATCTACCACCTCTTCTGCGGTGATTGCAGACATCATGGACGTTGACTCCGCTACGGTGAGGGTCCGATCAGGGGAAGGACGGAGATCACCAGGAATGGGCGTCGCCATCGGTTCATCGTCATAAAATTGGCGATAATGTTCAGCAAAGGCGGACACGACTGCCGCCTGTGTTGTGTGGTGAACACCATCGGAGGTCGTGATGTTGGGGACGAAAAGCCGACGTCGACGACTATGGTCGGATGCGGCATGGATTGTAGATGGGGTTTCGTCGTGGAGGAGGTCTTGTCGTCGGGAACGCACCACGACACCATGCAGTCGTGCACGTTGAAGAGAGAGGAGACGAGCTTTAGTACGTTGTCGTTCCCTGTGGGTGTCAAGTGATGGAGGGAGCGCGTCGAGCTCACGGAGGACGGCGTAGTGAAAATTTGTGGTGTCTCGATGCCATGCTGCTGCTTCCTTGCCACATTGTATGAAGGCCTTTCTGATCGCAGGTTTGGCACATTTGAGCCACCAATGGAACGTGGATGTGTACTGCGGAAGGCGTCTTTCGCAAGACGCCCATGTAGTGGCAATACATTGGCGGCAGTGTGGATCATTAAGGAGGGAGGTATTAAGCTTCCAGTAACCTCTGCTGCGCCACACTGATTGAGGTGGCAGAGCCATGGAGCAAATGACGGCGCAATGGTCCGAAAATGCAAGGGGCCATCGTTCAGCTTGGGCGACTTCATTGCCGAGGTGAGCAGAGACATAAAACCGGTCCAGTCTGCTCGCAGAATGTGCTGTATAATGGGTAAAGCCGGGGGTATTGCCATGAATTTTCTCCCAAACGTCCACTAGATGAAAATCTTCGATTAAGGTGAGCAGCGCCGGGCATGGCGAATAACCAGGCACTTGGTCCTGCGGATGGAGGACACAGTTGAAATCGCCTCCCATGATAAGGCGATCATAGCGTCCAGAAAACAGGGGCGCCACGTCATGTCCGAAGAAAGTGGACCGCTGCCGACGGTTCGTGGAGCCAGACGGAGCGTAGATATTGATGACGCGCGTGTCGAAGATGGTAACAGCCATGCCTCTTCCACAGGGAAGGATTGTCGGGTCCGTGAGTGGGATTCCTTCGCGTATGTAGAAAGCCACTCCACGCCCTGATTGATCACATGTGGACGTGTATGAGTCGTAGCCGTAGACTGGTGGTAGTGTGGCAACGCGTACTTCCTGAAGAAGGGCGACGTCGACGTCGGAGGCCCGAAGCATGTCACATAGGAGTTGCAGCTTGGGTGCAGTGCCGATCATGTTGATGTTCAGTGTGGCAAACCGGTATGTTTGTTTCAGTGGCGGTGGACGCGCATGTACCATCACCAAGGGAAGTAAGAGGAGGGCACCGACAGGAAGTCCCGTCCCATCAGCTGCAATGCCTCGCTTTTGATGTTAACAGGCAGCCTCGTCCGGCGGAGACAACTCATCCGGAGGAGGGGGCGTACCTTCCTCAATGTCGTCGGCCCATGCTCCTGTGCCGTGGGTCTGTCCAATGTCCATGGGAATTGCGTCGTGGTGAGAGAGATCTGGAGTTGTCGGCGGGGAGACAGGCGTCTCAACCGGCGCACCGATCATTACATTGTGCGTGGCGACCTCCATAGTGGTCCCGTCCTGCGAAACGTCTTTTTCATCGTGAAAGTCGTCCGCCGACCTCTGCGTGGAAATGCCGGCTGCTTGGGTGTCGTCTTCGTCGTCGCGGGTGGCAACGCTCTGAGAGCCCGTGGGTGAACGGCGACGGCGTTTGCGCCTACGTGGCGAGCGTTGTTTGCGCACGTGTTCCTCAGTGTCGGACGACGGCAAGGAGGAGCGTCGACCTGGTTCGAAGGCGTCGGTGGGTACAATTAAATTGTCAAACAGGTGTTGTGAAGATGTACTGGTCTCCTCAGCGTCCGGTGCGGGAGCCTGTTCGGCGGCAAGGGTGTCAGGCGGGACGTCCGCACCGTCCATAGGTGACTGGGACGGTGGGACGTGCCGATCGGAAGGACCGGGCGACGGACTGGACGAAACTGTAGACGTGGCAAGAGCCGCTGCGTAAGTGACCGGTATGACGGTCTTCGTGGGTGTGACGGACGCTTCCGACAACGGGAGCTGCGCGACACGTCGTTGAATGCATTCAGACCGTAGGTGACCTTCTTTCCCGCAACCGGAACAGGTCCGAGGTTGGCCGTCGTACATTGTAATGGCACGGCAGCCTCCGATACGTAGATAGGAAGGCACGTGTTTCTGCAACTCGATGCGGACCTGTCTAACACCGTTTAAAACTGGATAGGTCTGAAATTGGACCCATCGTTCGGCAACGTGTTCCAGAACGTTGCCATAGGGACGGAGCGCCTCGATGACGACGTCTGCAGGTAGTTCGAACGGCAGTTCGAAGATCCTTATCGTCCGTGTGCCGAGACCTGCGTGATCGACGGTAACGGGTCCGACGTTGCCGTCGGAATGACAGAAGCGCAGTCCACGTTTTGCCTCTTGAAGCACCTTGTCGCACGCCGCATCGTTGATCATTTTGACGTAGACGGTACTGCTAACTATGGACAAGTGGATACCAATTAGATCCGTTGGTGGTATTTTAACTTCATCGCGTATAAATCGTTCTACCTCCAGGGCCTTGGGTCGGGCGAAGTCGGAACAAAAGTTGAAACGTAATGTCTTCTTCCGATAATTGTGCGCCATGGTGGTCTAGAAGGAAAACGGCACTTACAGCGGCCGAAGTAAACACAAACACACCGTGCGCTCCTCGCCCGCAGCGCTCTGGCGCGTGACCGCCTCGCAGCACTGCTGGCGGCAGACTTGCCATCTGAGCTACCGAAGCACGACTCACGCCCGGTACTCACAGCTTTACTTCTGCCAGTATCTCGTCATGGCTAAGCCATGTCTCCGCAATATCCTTTCTTTCAGGAGTGCTAGTTCTGCAAGGTTCGCAGGAGAGCTTCTGTAAAGTTTGGAAGGTAGGAGACGAGGTACTGGCAGAAGTAAAGCTGTGAGTACCGGGAGTGAGTCGTGCTTCGGTAGCTCAGATGGTAGAGCGCTTGCCCGCGAAAGGCAAAGGTCCCGAGTTCGAGTCTCGGTCGGGCACACAGTTTTAATCTGCCAGGAAGTTTCAACTTTCATTTTATTTGAGGTAGTAACTTTCATTTTATATGAGGTAGCTGTAGAGGATAAAAACTGTACGGGAAGGCAGGGATTGCAATATATTAAACAAATAATACAGGGTATACTGTACCACTGTTACTCTGAGATGATGAGACTGGCTCAGGAGAGTTCTTAGTGAACCGTATGAAACCAATATATAGTGCTCCTCAGTCAATATAGTGGTTGTAGTAAGCAGAAAGCTAACAGAAGTAGGGGGACATCAACGGGAGTAAAACAAGTAGAGGAATTAAAATTATGTAGAATGTGGGAGCCCTGACTTCAAATTACGAGTTGTCATCAATGTAGCTTAAAATTACCGAAGGGAGATTTTTATTTTTAATTTATCGAGTGTTTTTCAAGGAAGTGGAAAAAAAGTCTCAAATTAATGAGAGTTTCAAATCACCGAAAGTCTAATTGCCGAGAGTTGACTCTTTATGTTAATTGAACATAGTTTACTTTGTTAAATGAGGAACGTAAAATTCTTCTAGAAAGTGGCTTTCTGTAAGGAAGAAATTAATCATCCGTTTGTCATTCAATTAATTGAAACCATGGAGATTGGGTTCTTCATCGTGATCTTACAGCTCTGGGTCAACTCGACATATGGTAATAGGGGAATCTTGTTTGTGGTGTCAGTCATACATAGGGAAGAGTGTAGAACCATAGAAACAGAGTGCCTAGAAACCCATGACATTGGTCTGTGTTTCAATCTAGTCACCGAATTCAGAAGCACAGGAAAGAACGTACACTAGAGATCGCCATAAGCCGTTTAAGGCATTTTCTACTGTTTTTGCCGCCGTGAAACATGAGATAGTGTTTTTTGCATTATTTTTTAACAGTTTTACTGTTAACCTTTTATGTGCGGTAAAACATATTAAAGCAATTCGGGAAGTATTGTCAGTTCTTCGGTTACAGAAATTTATGGTGAGTAAAATTTTTATCATTTTAAATTTAGTTACATAGCATGTGGACGGTGAAGCCACACTTCGACGCTCGTACAGCACACTACCTTTAAATGGAAGACGGTCTTTTACCATGGAGCGTGTGATATCTGTTAACAAGTTGAGTTTCTTCAATCTCTCAACAATTCTGTCTTCAAAATGGAAAGTTCTGTTCTGATTCGCTTATATTTCAACAGATATTTACATTGTAACTGGTCTTTAATAATACTCCTACTACTTAATTTGAAAGGTACTTATTGTTGGTCTATGCTGCCGTCATAATGTAACAGATAGAACATTAAATCCAAAATAGACAAGGTTTTCTTGATTGCAGTACTTTCAAGTTTCAGTAGAATATTTATTCGAAGGTACATGACCGTGTTGAACCTTGGACCATTTTTCCACATTTGGGAAATCTTGTTTTTGCGGAGTAATTTATGTAAGTAGAGAACAAACATTACATGTGGTATCCACTTCTATTATATGCCGGCACCAAGCAGTAGTGCGCTCTAGCGTGGCCGAGGAACGCATCTTTGGTCGCACGTCTCCGTGGTGCAGCCCGCTGTCTAACATCACAGGACGCCTCCGCGAGCTCGCACTTCAGACCACAGCGATTGGCTATCCCTAACACTCGGCAATTGGCCGACCAGAATATACAGCAACACCAGCCGCCGGCTCTGCTAACTCTGGAGCCTAATTTTACGTCGCTCCAGACGTCTACAAGCCAGTTGTCATCGTGCTATGTTTCTACTCCACAACTTGGAAGCGCTACGCTGCTGTGGACTTGCTGTTCGAAGTTGATCTGGCTGCGCTCTGGACTTAGAATCCGAATACTATACTGAAACTAGGACTTCTACGTCCTCTAGGTTCAAATGGTTCAAATGGCTCTGAGCATTAACTACTTAAACCTAACTAACCTAAGGACATCACACTTATCCATGCCCGAGGCAGGATTCGAACCTGCGACCGTAGCGGTCGTGCGGTTCCAGACTGTAGCGCCTTTAACCGTTCTCTAGGTTTAGTATGTCAACGAACTTGTGATTTCCTAAGGAATTCTGCATTACACTTGCGCGTCCTGGACATCGGTACAACCATCATCAATTTATTGAATTTTCCGTAAAGAGATCATCTAGAGCTTGGCGCTTGGTAACAGAATTGTTTGTATTAGTGTTGAGTAAATAAACGGAAGAACGGCGATATACTTATTGTGTTATTCCTCGTGAGAACACAACAAAATGGCGATGAGCCAGCAACCATCAATAATGGAAGCTCTATTCTGCCAGATGCTGCTACTGAACACCCTCCAACCACTTGTTCAAAGGTAGTTGCAGACGCAAGCCACACTTCAAGCGCCGGCTTTTCTTCCCTTCGATGACGCTGTAGAGGATTGGTTAGCCTAAGAATCAAGATTATTGGAGCATTTCCAGGCCTTCAAGGTAACTGACGCCGGATCATTTCCAGACCTTCAAGGTAACGGATGCCAGCCTAATGAAATCTTTGTTTTGGTCTGCGTCAAAAATTGAGATTTACCAACTACTGTGTAAATTGATCCCCTCATCTAAGCCTTCAGAGTTCTCTTTTTCAAATACTCGTTCCTTGCTTACTAAATATTACCAGCGCCACACCGATGCTATTTCCTCCCAGGTAGCATATTACCAAAGGAAGAAATAACCAAACCAGACTCACAGAGAATGGGCCGTAGAGTTGTAAAGCGAAAATGACTTTTTTTACCCCTAAAAGTAAGATGCAGAAGAAATGATCAGGGACATGATTATCTGGGGTATTCTAGACAGGGATTTCCAGCACGAGGCACTTCAACTCGAAGACCCATCATAAGACAAAGTTTTGGACTTAGCACAAAGCTTCGAAGTGACCCGAGCAGCAGGCAGGAAACTGGACTCGTGGATCGATGTAGCAGCTGTTTATGTAATTACATCCGAGCCAGCATCAAATGGCTACACTAGTGGCAATTTGGACATAGCACAGTGCATTTGGGACGCCGTACCAATAACCACCTACCAGCGCATTTAAGCCGATTCAACCGGTCTTCGATACTGAAACGATTGCCGCTATATCAGAATTGTTTTAGAAAACATGAAGGTAAATACTGTCCTGGTAGATGGGCCTATTGCCAAAACTGTTCTGCCAGCGACTTATTAGCTTCTGTATGTCGTACATCTGGCCAGATAGCCTCCTAGCCAAAACATGGCTGTTAATCTGGCAGCCACCACAGACCATCAAGAGACCTCCAAAAAACTGCTCATAAAAGTGCAAAAGCAATTACGAGGAGACGCCGGCGCAGCATAATTAATTACGTTACCTATTTGAAACTTGGAGCTCCTCCCTTGCAAGAAACAAAGACAGTTCTAATGGCGCCGGCCGGGGTGGCCAAGTGGTTCTAGGCGCTACGGTCTGGAACCATGCGACCGATACGGTTGCAGGTTCAAATCCTGCTTCGGGCATTGGTGCGTGTGATGTCCTTAGGTTAGTTAGGCTTAAGTACTTCTAAGTTCTAGGGGACTGATTATCTCAGAAGTTAAGTCCCATAGTGCTCAGAGCCATTTGAACCATTTTGAACTTCTAATGGCGTACAGTAAACATAGCATACCAGTACATAGTAAGTAGAACTGCCAACGACGTATCATAATGTCACCCAACACATTATCTTCGTAGTCGTTAACAGTGATTCCACTAAGAACTTGTTCGGACATGACTCTTTTCAGAAATTTGTTTTTCCACTGGATGATTCTATGAATATGGTATCCGAATATGTTCCGTACTCGGACCTAAAGACACTTTGCCACGATTATGAGGACCAAGTAGAAGAAGAATTGGATCGCCAAACTGAATTTGGAGTCCTAGAATCTATTCCTTGTAGTCAGTGGGCTACCCCATTAGCCATCGTGCGAAAGTCATCAGGGAAGATCCGCCTTTGCGGCGATTTAAAGTAACTGTCAACGCCAATCAGAGACTGAGACATATTCTATTCCGAAGCCGGAAGAATTACCGTCAAAATTAAAAGGTAGAAACTTCTTTTCAGAAACAGGTCTAGTGGATGCTTACCTCTAACTTCCCCTTGATGCAGAATCTCAACAGTTCCTGACATGGGCCTTATCGATTGAAAAGCCTAGTATTTTGTATAGCACGTGCTCTAGCCATTTTTCAACAGGTTTTGGAACAACTGGTACTCAAAGTGAATGGATGCGTTAACTATTTAGCCGACTTCATTTGAACAGGGAAGGCTCCAGAGGAACACCTTTGCAGTCTGAAAACTTTATTCAGCGTCTTAAGGGAGGCTATCCTAAAATGCAGAAGGTTTGTTCTAGCCTCAGATTGAGTACCTCAGCTGCACCAAGCTTAGGTATTCATCCTCTGTATAAACATGCCGATGCCATAACCAAAACCCCCAGACCAACAACGTTTAAGCAACTTCTTTCCTTTCTGGGGAAGATACTGTATTATCGAAAGTTCTTACCCATAGCAGTGACAGAAACCGCCAGTAGTGAGACAAGCTTTGTATGGCCACACGTTGCATTGTTGACAAATTTATTAAAGATTACGGTTCCAAGGTGGAGGCAACAGATATAGCAGTTTCACAATGACGTCATGGCAGGTAGTTAAATTTTGGCAGGAATATAGGTCGATTGGGCTACCTACAATAACCTAACCTCTTCCCCCCTCCCCTCCCCTCCCCTCCCCGCCCCTCCCTCATAAATGGCGGGAAGTTCAAATTTTTGTGATAAAAAGGTCACTTGAGCTACGTCCACTAACCTAAGTCATCTGACCGCCACCTCTTCCTTGTAATTGATGGGAGAAGGACTCGGCCTGCACTGGATAAGATGGACATAAGTCTTTATTTTGCCAGCAGTCTTTATTTAAACAAGGCTGTAGGCAGTAGATTCATCCAGTGTGCTCACCATGAGATCCAGACTCCATCTGACCTAGTACACAGTACTGCCACCAGAGGGTCCCACTGTCCCTCATGTGAAATAATCCTAGATGTGGGTTGGGGGGAGGGAGGAAATGGTGGGTACAAATAAGAGCCCCTAATCCAGTCATGTGTTAGACTTCAGATAGTAGGATGGTGGTATCTGATAATGTCATTGGATGGGCTATGGGGCAGGCTCTGCAGGTCTGGGATCTCATCTTGCTCAGTCAGCTAGCAGCAGCAGAAGAAGAAGAAGAACCATCAAGTGGTAACAGCAGTCGCAATCCAACACAGCCCTGCAGAACAGGAAGAAGTGGAAAAGTGAGTACCGCATTACACATCTTCGTCTGTGGTTAGAATTATTATCATTATTATTATTATTGGTTTTTTTCACATCTTGGTCCATATGAAATGCTTCCTTGTCTTTTTTCAGTATTAGCCCTCCACTGCTTCTACAGTTGCAGGTTCGAATCCTGCCTAGGGCATGGATATGTGTGATATCCTCAGGTTAGTTAGGTTGAAGTAGTTCTAAGTCTATGGGACTGATGGCTTGAGATGTTAAGTTGCATAGTCCTCAGAGCAATTTGAACCATCTGAACAAATACTGATCTTCTAAGGTTTGTTAGAAAAAAAATTTAACTTTCCTAGATTCTGTGTTGTGCTTATGTGGGATACTTTGCCGTAGACTATGTGGAAACTGCTGAATGTCGTATTGTGAATTTAGATGTTACAGGAGGCCCCAGTAACCACTCGGTGTCATATGTTATGAAAAATCCGGTTACTGTCTACTATTTCGACTCATTTGCTGACATGCAACCGCCAGAAGATTTACAACGATATTTCACTCACAGAAGACGTCTGTTCTACAATTTTCGGCGCTATCACGACTTTAATACGCACCTCTGTGGACATCTAAGCATCATGTTTCTCTTGATGTTTGCAAAGAAGAAGAAGCAGACTATATAAGGAGGAGCTTTAAACATTCTTTCATCAGTTCAGGTTCAGATGCAATGTCGTACACTTTGACATTAAAAGAACAATCATCTGTATAGTGTACAAATTACTTCCAGCCAATCGATTTCAGCTTTGGTGAATGGAGTATTGCACCGATTGAACGGGGTCTCCCGTACAACAGCATCCCAAATATCACCAAGACTAACAACAAACTTCACCTGGATATTAATGGTGAAAAAGACATGGTGAAAATAAAATCTGGTGCACATGATATCTATAATTTAAACGTGGTCTTTAAGCAGTCTGGAAAAGGTGTGGAGCTACGTGCCAACATCAATACAATTAAATCTGAAATAAGGACTGTAAATACAACGATTGACTTCAACCAGGAAGGTTCAATAGGGCGCCTACTGGCTTTCACAAAAGGGCAGGTCTTGAAGAAGGATTCTATTAAATTTTACAAGTCAGATCAGACTGAGGACATACTTCCCGTCAGCACGATCCGAGTCGAGTGTAACATTGCAACGAACTCCTATCTCAACGATAGTCTGATTCATATTATTTAAGGATTCTTCCCGTCAGTTTCAATGGGGTGTAGGATTGTTGAGACTCTTGCCAATGCGCCCGCATCTCGTGGTCGTGCGGTAGCGTTCTCGCTTCCCACGCCTGGGTTCCCGGGTTCGATTCCCGGCGGGGTCAGGGATTTTCTCTGCCTCGTGATGGCTGGGTGTTGTGTGCTGTCCTTAGGTTAGTTAGGTTTAAGTAGTTCTAAGTTCTAGGGGACTTATGACCACAGCAGTTGAGTCCCATAGTGCTCAGAGCCATTTGAACCAACCTCTTGCCAATGCAATATACCTTCCAGTGACAGCTCAGACATTGGACTATTATTGTGGACCAGAATAATCAATGTGTTGACTTTCATGGTGAGGAAATCTTTGTACGATTACATCTAACGCAGAATGAGCATACAGTATAAAACCTGTGTACACTATCCACAGCTATAGCTTCGCTGCCGAACCTCAAGTGATAACACGTGCGAACTACGAGTTTGGCTTGAAGCATCGCAATGACATCCTCAATATAACCAGTTCAGTAGAGCATGATGAGAGAATCACGTCAGGAATACTTCTTCGATGAACCTTACGCTTCAACCACATTTAACAAGAACTATGAAATTAGGAGTGGCATCCAGTACCAACACGCCCTGATGATTCCATGCAAGAGTGTCATACGTCTAGAGGGGTCATTCAAGAAAACTGACAGCAACGATACAGTGGGATCAAAGCTTACATGTAGTGCTTTAGCATTCCTGTTCCAAGAGATACGATATGAACTCAATGGGTCTGAGATCGACCATGCACGCAATGTCGGCATAACATCAACTCTTAAAACATACATCTCTGCATCACCTGCAGGTCTGCATAGTTTAGAAAATGCGGGGTGGTACATAGACGATCCGGAGGATAGAACAGTTGAAGGGTACAAGCGATTTACTCCTTGAATACCTCTAAAATGTTAATGAGCTACTCTGAGGACATGAGGCACATTATTATGAATGCTAAACAGGAACTCATTCTGGTACGGAGTGCGACAGAAAATGATTCATACATTCAAGGAGCTGAAGAGGAGAATATGATCACAATCAGCAAGATGATATGGAAAATGCCTCACGAGCTGACAAACTTGGGCTATTAAAACCCCTTCGCAGCTAGAGACACGTAGATTCATCATACTTGCATTTCAGACTGATAGAAGAGAGAACATAGCAAATGATTCCACCATGTTCGACCACTGCAAGTTAACTAATGCCAAAGTCTATCTGAATTCAGAACTCTACCCATATGACAATTTAGACCTGCAGTGGAATAAAAATGTGTACTGTCTAACATATGACATACACACAAGATTTCATGCTTCTTACTATGAAAGTACTGAAGAAGATGCAGGAGGATGCCTACTCAGTCCACGGAAGTTCAAGGAGCTACTACCGATCATCTTAAGAGATTGCTCGAAACAGAATGAGGTACTTAAGTCTGGACATATAGATATGCGAATTGAATTTCAACCTTCGACAAATTTTCTAGAACACACTGCCACGAATGATCTAGTTCGACATGACTGTGTCATCAACTACCGCCCACTCACCAGCGTTGTGCAACGAACTGTATAAATGAACAGATGCTGCATCATACCTAGAGCTTTTCACAATGGCATCTCAAGGCGTGAACTTCATTTCAGACGCTCAGTGTTTCTATGATGGTGATATTTAAAGATATTGCGTTCGTAGCGCACACGGGAGATGCGGGAATAGTAGATACATTCTCAGCAAAACATAGAATCACCAAGGTCTTTCACGTATGTGAAGTGTGATAAGACACAGCAGAGTCCAATGTGTTTAACACGTTTGTACCATGGATTTCACTGGGATGATCCTGGTATTCCCTATAAAGATTATTCGACCACACGGATACCATCATCTACAAGAAGGCAAAGGAGGAGATGTCATGGATACGTCGAATCTTTAAGTTTGCTGCTATTCAAGACCTGAATTTCTATGGGTGTCCTTCTCTCAAGAAGAAGATGAAGCTGTGTGAAAATAGTGTCGCTGTGTTTGCTTATAAAAATGTAAAGCTACTTTTAAGATTGATGAGAAAAAATAAATTTTTACCTCACACTTTCTGTGTTCTTTATCTATTTTCAACCCTGTTCCTGCTTGACAGTGTACAGTTTTCACCATATGTTTTATCCGATGTTTTCTTCAAGCACAGGAGATATAATTTTAGACATGTCTGCTCTACATCTTTGGAAGTGGACATGGTCACGTGCCTCCCGCTCCCATAACCCAATTCCTGCTACACGATAGGCGTAATTCCATGTCAATATTCTATACATTTTGTTATTTTCCATCTTAAATTCCACCTCCTTAATAGCACTCATCTTGAGCAAAACAGTCATTTGTGACCTGCATAGCCTTTATACACATATACGTATGTAATGCATTAGGGGATAGGGTTTTTTTAAATAACAAAAACAAAGATGTACGGTAACGAAATTTTTTTCTTCGTTTATTCAGTTCACACAAATGCAATATAGTTCTTGAGTTACAATGTAGTTTTTGAGATACTATTCAGTATTCTTGAGGTATAAACTGACTCCAGTGCAGAAATACTTTTAACTTACTCGGTACAATAGTAATATTGGTCGGAATTTTTTTCATAAATCTACGCTAAAAACTAATGAAGAGATACTTTCTTTACTACAACCTAATTCCACAGTCCCAGTACCATGGCTTTTACAATAATTCTGATGGACTGCCAGCTAGATAGATATATATACACTTAAAACTATTCTGGCTTGGGTGGTTAGTGGCAGGTGGAAAACTTAAAAGCCATTCTATTTACAAGATGCACATGGTGTATAGATACATATATTTACAGCCTACACATACATTGCATATGAACAAATAAATCAAAATAGAAATTTTTTTTATGCTCTTTAATATTTTTTACGCTTTTTCTTCCTTTCACACACACACACACACACACACACACACACACACACACACACACACACATGATGTTCATATATATATATAATTTTTTCAATCATCTTTTTCACACACTTTCTCTCTATGTATGTCTAAATACGTGTACATAGTACATATAAATATATACACGACATGTACACACACACACACACACATACACACAAAGTTACTTGCACTGTGATAAAAGGGTCATACTACTGCTCTGCAGACTCTCTCTCATTCTTTCACTCTCACTCAAGCAGAGTCACCCACCCCTTCTCTCACTACAAGTGAGTAGTGTGAGTACAGGAGAGTTTCAATCCCATCATCACAGATGACCGTTTTATCATCCTTTCAATCGAATAATGATCTGCCATACCATATGCAGTGGCTGCTGTGGAACTCCATGAACATCACTGCACAGGCACCGCAAATAGTTTTCGACAGAGAGGGCCCTCAATGCCATACGACACACACCCTTAGCCCACCTCTGGGTGGCACCTCGCAATGTGTGATATGCATACATTTTTGAGTGTAGACCTACAAACTCCACAATAGGCAATCCATTCACCTCGTTCTTCGTAAGACCGATAACATTCCTGTTCTGTGGAATAATATCATAAGGATTATCAGCCGTGTATGAGGACGCGCCGAATTCATTACCAAGGCACCTCATCACTTAATATGGATTACAGTTCTTCACCGAATCGATGAATCTATCTGTATCCACATAAAATGATCTAGGATCTGCGAAATGAGTTTTCGAAAACTCTTAATGAAAGTATTACATGTGTAGTTTGGATAGGTTCGGTATGTATATCCCCATATAAATAGGCTTCGTAAAATCTACTGCAGTCTTAGCCATCTCCTCGGCTGCAAAGTTCTTATTGAATATGGTGACCCACTTAAAAACTGGTCTGGCTATGCATTTTCTACGCCATAATGCCCATACCATTCAGTTATAATCAAAATTTCACGTCGTTCATAAAATTGTCCATTGTTTTACCGAAAATTGAATTATTCATTAGTCTATAAAAATCTTTCTCAAAGTCACACATCGCAGAAGCTCTCTGTCCGTATTCAAATCAATATGCTCCTTCAACCAGGGATACTGCTAGAAGGATATAGCCCAGGTGATCCTAACTAGCTCTATACCCAAACTGAGATACTGATGGAGATTACGATAATGAACAATGTATCTCCGCTTATCATTGTGTTCAGTTTTGACGTGGAGCCTCCTTGCGCAACTAGTTGCTCTGGACACAACAGCAGATCGGAGTACGCATCATGCACACAAATAGGGTATGATTTCTCCACCTAATCCCTTGCATTCGTTTTCAGGCACCCACCGAAACTCACCTATCGGCAGTGATTGCTGCATGGCGTGTCCGTATAAGTTATTTATGTCCAGGTTCATTCTGCAACTCGAATCAAGGGATACGTTGAAACTGTCACCCATCTGCAGGTAATTTTCCTTCGCATGCCTATAGACACATTGGCCAAGTCCCCCAAGGATCCCTCTCTCAAAGAAAAGAAGCATGTCAGCATCAGTCAATAAATCAATGCTGCACTTCATTTTATTGAGGATTGCATCCCAAGACAACCCACGTGCTGTGTAATAAAAGGTGGGATCCAAAGGATATGTGGCCATGCATAGACTACGGAATTTCTTGAAAACGTCTGCGTGCAAACGTCCGTCTGTGTCCATGTGAAGCAGTGTGAACTCTCCTAAAGTGGAAATATTGAATTCCCGCCAGACATGCACAGCAGGTTTATACTTTGCATCCATTATGGCAGCGCCTGTAAAGTTGCTGAAGACTGCAGTTGTGTCAGGTAGCCTGGTTTCGTTGAGTTTCACCACACTACCCGCATGTATGGGAAAACCCCATTCCTAGTCGCAAATTGAAACATCTCATCAGGAAATGCTGCTCATGTGATATGCTTGTCCTCCCAAGATAGAGTTTCAACAAGTTTCTGGAGTGGTGCCTGCATAAAACGGAGTGTATCAAGAAAGTGGGGCATAATTCTTGGCGTCATTCGTTTGGAAAATGAACTGTATTTCGTGACTCTATTGAATAGGACACTGACCTGATTTTTCCCACAACCGAAATCAGTCAAGTGCTCAACTAAAAAGTGAGCATCATACCCGCTTAAGTTAAGAAAACGGGTAAGTGCCTTGGTAGCCTTTACTTCAAAGAAGAGCTGCGCCACCGAACTACCCCGTAAGATGAAAATGAGGAGTTTTGACTTTTCTGGCTAATGGCAGCCCACATATATGACAATCAACCACATTATTATACAAAGATTCATTCTCCTTAGATCTGATCAAGGAACGTTGTTGCTGTAAAGTTTATCAACCTCCCGTGAAAGTTTTTCGAGCTCAGTGAGCAGGCAAACCGCAGGATTATCCCGACATAGGATTTGTAGCGGTTAAGACTGGAATCATATGACGAAACCATTTGGTACACTGCTGCAAATAGTGCGTGCTTTTCTGTAAAGGTGGTATTTGAGGCTGTAGGGTCACCTTCACAGCGGATCACAGGAGCGAAGAGGCATTCAAAGTTGATGTACACTACAATCAGGCATAGCTCCTGGTGGCGAGCATTCTTGAATTATGAATCTGGTTTCCTCAGTAGGCATAATAACATGTACTGGATCCTAGAAAGCACAGTCTACTTGATGCGTCACTAATAACTTGTCTGAGGAGAAATAATTCAGGGACCTTAATCAAATATTCTTCACACAGTGATCAGTTGATAGTTGGGAGGAAAGGAGCTGGGACATGTCTTTGAACCAAACATAGTGATAGTTATCAGAGATGAGTAACATGTTTACATTCAGCTCACACTCACCAGAAAATTTTGAGAAATGGATGGGGCCGATAAGAGTGTACTTATCTTGTTCATCTCACTTGCTTTTCTACTCCAGGCCATAAACATGAACCGATATTCCGGTTTTCTACGCCTCAAATTTAGGTATGTCCTGGATCTTGACGGGGAACTCAACACCATTAAAATTATAGTACTCACGAATATTATCACTCACATGGTATGTACTCGGACGCTCAGGATGATCCCTTCGATCGTTCTTTCTTTTAGCAAGCCACGATTGACCATGCAAAACGAGCCTTATCCGTGACCCTTTCTATTTTCGACATTAATACATGCCTGGTTATTAGCTATATCCTTAGGGAACTTGATATAAAAAAAATAGCTCTGAGCAGTATGGGACTCAACTTCTAAGGTAATCAGTCCCCTAGAACTTAGAACTACTTAAACCTAACTAACCTAAGGACTACACACACATCCATGCCCGAGGCAGGATTCGAACCTGCGACCGTAGCGGTCACGCGGTTCCAGACTGCAGCGCCTAGAACCGCTCGGCCACACCGGCCGGCGAACTTGATACAGCTAGACCCTCCATTTACAGGATGATAGACCGTTTATGGACGTTCAGGTGTAGTATCTGGCTGAGTGCCTTAGCTGACCCTCTGACTTCCATCTCGGGAAAGCACTCAAGGTGGAATTACGAAACCACTCGGTGATGGACGTGCTCTGCGTTATCACTGCATTTTTCTCCCAAAGATAATGAAGAGTTTTCTCTACATCGCCAGAATAAACTTGGAGAGGGGGAGGGGGGTGCGATAATTAGATGCAGTGCACCACCTTGCATTAATGGCGGGATACCATGGATCATTGTCTACCTTCATGATCTCCGTTTCCACGACAGGAAGGCACACACTTAAGAAAATGAACAGGATTGCGGTACACTCCTGCCCGGTTCTCGATCCTCATGAACGAGATTCGTTCCTCAAAAGCGCCTGCAATCCCTGAGTATTCTAACTCCAGTATGGTATCACTGATCTGATGTCTTTCACGAAAAGCAAGAGAACTGCCACTAGCCACAGGATTCTCTATGTTACTACTAGTAGTATTCTGGCTCCACCCCATTGATTGTGGTGTTGGGGTGGGGCAAGTCGGTATGCACCAAGGCACACATACCTTGCTCTTAGGCCGATTCCAACGAGGCTCACACGATGATGATGGTGATGGTGACGGAGGTGGATGTTGCGGTGCTACCAGGTCAGATTGATGTGAGCAGCCAGGCTGCGGCGATGGTTTCCGATTCTGTTGCAGACCTGACCCGGCAACATGAGGGGTGGTGGTTCGTTGCTTGGCCCATAGATTCCAGAGTGGTGGTAAAGGGGCGGTGGCAGTGGCGGCGGCGGCTACCCGCACAGAGAGTAGCACCGCGCTTATATGCGATGCGTGCCTTACTGGGCGCCGGTATGGTGAGGAAGAAGGTTTAGCTACCACCGGTATGCGCGCCACACTGTGTTGAGGCTGCAGAGACGCGACCGCTGAAGTATGGATAAAAGAAATAATGGTAAAGTACATTACTTGCCGTTCGGCACTGTGAAAGAAAGAATTCTGACAATCACAAGGTTTCGCTCTCGCTCCTGGGCAATAGCACTTCATGGGGCGACTCCACCTCACTCTCACAAAAGTCATCTTCATCTACTAGTGCCACATAACAGCGCCTTTATGTGATCCCCTCAGGCATATCATCGTCCTCATCGAAACTGGAAATTGGTCTGTCTTGCCTGCAACAACAACAACAACAAACAAGATATATGAATCGATTTGGTACAGGAAAAAACTTCCTTTACTACTACTACTACTACTACTACTACTACTATTACCACGACTACTAGAGACACGTACAAACGTTTTTTTATAAAACTTACAAGTATGTTGCTCTGGCATCTGATTATTTGCTGGAGGCTGTTCCAGCATCTGTTGATGAAAAGCCTCCAGTGGCCTGTCCAAAAAATCGAACTCCTCCTCTAGAGCTGTTCCTGTAACAGGACGAGAGATAATTTTATTTATTTTTAATGTCATGCCACACAGAAAGATCACACATATTTCTTCCATACTTACATGAGTGTTGTTGTTGGTTATCCACAGCTGGAGACTGTTCCACGTCGTGTTACTGCTGCTGCAGTGGATAGTTCTTTTCAGCCCCTTTCTTCCAGGTCTGCCTGCAGGTCAGTTTGCATTTGCATCAAGTGAGCTAGAGGGAAAAAAGTATGGAATAAGAAAATTTTGAATCACTTCTATACAATGACAAATTACAATTAAAACTATAGTCACATGGCAATTCTGGCTGTCCAGCCACTTCCTGTCTCTGGAGTTGTACTAAACCAAGAAGACAGAATTAATAAGGTGAATTTAACACACACACGAAAATTTACACCCAAAATAGAAATTATTTACTCTCTTGGTGATCCTGTCACCAGACTCTACGCCTCTTGCTGCTACGGCCTTAAGCATTGCAGCAGCTACCAGAGGAGAATGGAGGTTGGTTGTGGGTTTATATATAGACCGAGGTAACCATTAACCAATGAGAGAGCTTTATTTAATGTGCAGCCAATGAGAAGCTTGTATGGAATGTCACTAGTCTGGAAGGGCTTGATCGTCTCTCTCTCTCTCTCCAAGCAACTAGAATGATTTTACGATTAATGGTGTTTTCTCCAGGGTGCACATACATGATGAAGGCTTTTAGCAGTCAGAAATTTACCGTTTCTGAGACGTATGTTTAAACCAGGATATTACGACTTTCGGCAACGGTACCACGTGATGCCCCGTTAGGACCATCAGAAAGAATGCAATCTGTGTTATTCTGGGCTATTTTTGCGAACAGGTCCTGTTAGGACAAGAATTTCCGTACAGTCAAGCTGGGACGTCACGAAAGATACAACAAAAGCGACAGTTAATGATTTCTGCCCCACTTTACCAATTCCGAGAAGGAACTGAAAAGTAATTGACGGGCTGTCACATTAGAGTCGCGAGGGAGAAAGCTATCGGTGTTTTTCTGGCCTATTTTCGTTAACAAGTCCTGTTACTAGCAGAATTTCCATCCAGACAATCTGAGACATCATGAAAGCTCCTAGAAACGCGATCGTTAACTATTTCTGCAGCAGTTTACTATTCCCGAGCGGTACACTTGGCTCATATTTTCAAAGACATGTGGCATTAGTATAACATTGAAAACATTTTAGCTACACCTGCGTGGGTGCGGCGCTACACAAACATTTCGCACTTCCTAATTAGGCCTACACTGGACTGGCAGGTATGTGTGGTGGCAGAGTAAACACATCTGCGGCCAGAGGCGTCTACCATATCCCATTAGGATCGCTAAGGAGAATACACCCTGTACTATTCTGAGAAGCATTTCAACACATTTCTATGTCGCATTCAGAAGGGAGACTTGGCTTTTATTTACACAGAACTGTGATGTGAGTGAATATGTGCATTGGAGTCTCTGATAAATTGTGGTTGATGATAGTCGTTTTCTGCATTCAGTGAGTGATTGAACAGTGCATTATTTTTGGCTGTTTACGGATAGCGGACGTGCCTGTTGCATTATTTTATGAACACGTCTGTAGGCTGTGCTATGCATTAATTCGGTAATTTACGAGTTCTTTGCGTGTCTGTACATCAGTGTACTGCATTATTTTGGTAATTTACGAGTTTTTTGAATGTCTGTTTTCTGTGCAATGCATTATTTCGACAGTTTATGAGTAGTGAGCGTGTTTTCTATGCCTTTTACGTACATAACTTCGGTGATTTACGAATAGTTTGTAGGTCTGTAGGCTTTGCAATGCATTATTTGGACAGTTTACAATTAATGTGTGTGTATGCAGAGCGTCTTACACGCATTATTTTGGTGATCTCCGAGTAGTTTGCATGTCTGTAGGCTTTGCAATACATTATTTGGACCATTTACAATTAGTGTGTGTGTCTGCAGAGCGTCTTACATGCATTATTTTGGTGATCTCCGAGTAGTTTTCAGGTATGTAGGGTGTATATTGTGACCCCAAGCACGTCAGAGTGAGTGTTTTGTATCAGTTTAATAAATTAACTACCTGAAATCCGTCCATAAATCAATTTCCCCAAAATAAATAAAGTGCAGTCATTCCTATGCTGCAGCCCAGAACAGGCTGAGTCGTTTTGCCGCCATCTATCATCCCCCATATCACCATCATGGATCACTCACTGACGGGACAACAGCACCCTCTGGTAGCAGTACTGTCTACTAGGTCAGCTGACTTCTTATTGGTCATAAAGCTTGGGTCTTCGGCCTATTCAAATGTTATTGTAGTTACACCACTGGCCATTAAAATTGCCACACCAAGAAGAAATGCATTGATAAACGGGTATTCATTGGACAAATATATTATACTAGAACTGACATGTAATTACATTTTCGCGCACGCAGTTTGGGTGCATATATCCCGAGAAATCAGTACCCACAACAACCACCTCTGGCCGTAATAACGGCCTTGATGCACCTGGGCATTGAGGCAGAGCTTGGATAGCGTGTACAGGTACAGCTGCCCATGCAGCTTCAATACGATACCATAGTTCATCAAGAGTAGTGACTGGCGTATTGTGACGAGCCAGTTGCTCGGCCTCCATTGACCAGGCGTTTTCAATTGGTGAAAGATCTGGAGAACGTGCTGACCAGGGTAGCAGTCGAACATTTTCTGTATCCAGAAAGGCCCGTACAGGACCTGCAACAAAATGGATCTGAACACTATGGGGCTTAACATCTATGGTCATCAGTCCCCTAGAACTTAGAACTACTTAAACTTAACTAACCTGAGGACATCACACAACACCCAGTCATCACGAGGCAGAGAAAATCCCTGATACCGGCGGGCATCGAACCCGGGAACCCGGGCGTGGGAAGCGAGAACGCTACCGCACGACCACGAGCTGCGGACAGACCTGCAACATGCGGTCGTGCATTATCCTGCTGAAATGTAGGGTTTCGCAGGGATCGAATAAAGGGTAGAGCCACGGATCGTAACACATCTGAAATGTAACGTCCACTGTTCAAAGTTCCGTCAATGCGAACAAGAGGTGACCGAGACGTGTAACCAATGCACCCCATACCGTCACGCCGGGTGATACGCCAGTATGGCGATGACGAATACACGCTTCCAATGTGCGTTCACCGCGATGTCGCCAAACACGAATGCGACCATCATGATGCTGTAAACAGAACCTGGATTCATCCGAAAAAATGACGTTTTTCCATTCGTGCACGCAGGTTCGTCGTTAAGTACACCATCGCAGGCGCTCCTGTCTGTGATGCAGCGTCTTAGATAACCGCAGCCATGGTCTCCGAGCTGATAGTCCATGCTGCTGCAAACGTCGTCGAACTGTTCGTTCAGATGGTTGTTGTCTTGCAAACGTCCCCATCTGTTGACTCAGGGATCGAGACGTGGCTCCACCATCCGTTACAGCCATGCGGGTAAGATGCCTGTCATCTCGACTGCTAGTGATACAGGCCGTTGGGATCCAGCACGGCGTTCCGTATTAGCTTCCTGAACCCACCGATTCCATATTCTGCTAACAGTCATTGGATCTCGACCATCGCGAGCAGCAATGTCGCGATACGATAAACCACAATCGCGGTAGGCTACAATCCGACCTTTGTCAATCACGGAAACGTAACGGTACGCATTTCTCCTCCTTACACGAGGCATCACAACAACGTTTCACCAGGCAACGCCGGTCAACTGCTGTTTGTGCATGAGAAATGGGTTGGAAACTTTCCTCATGTCAGCACGTTGTAGGTGTCGCCACCGGCGCCAACCTTGTGTGACCGCTCTGAAAAGCTAATCATTTGCATCTCACAGCATCTGCTTCCTGTAGGTTAAATTTCGCGTCATTAGTACATCATCTTCGTGGTGTAGCAATTTTAATGGCCAGTAGTGTATGTGTTTTAAATTTATTGGCCTTCAGCAGCTTTTAAAACACTTAATCTATCTGACTAGTCAAGTCTTACATCGCTTGGTCTTAAATACTATTTAAGCTTAAAGCCTAGAGCCTTGTGTCTCAAAAAAAATACTATATCAGTTGTCTTTAATAGAGGGGTCATTTCCTGTCGATAATCAAGCTTAGAAATTGCCGTGTTCTGTTTGGACAACTATATAAAGTCTTATGTTTGGAGTGTAGCTGTCAGCCGCTCATTCTTGCCCCCTTCCATAATCCCTACTACTGGTCCTGTCCTGCGGGTTTATCAGGGCGTTTCACTCCTTACGCCGCTCAGCCCCAGAGGTTGCCCTTCCGGGCTACGGGAAGTCGCCCGGTCACCAGTCACGAGCAATTTCGGATGAAGATGAAGGCACGCCGCTGGCTCCTCTTGCTCCACCTGCTCTGCTGCCGAGGTCAACAACATACAATCTTCGCTCCAGGCTAGGGATTTTCGATCCATAAGCTCTTGTGACCCGCTCCACCAATGCTGCTGAGGACCCCTTAGATTTGGCGTTCTTTCTCAGCAGATGCTTCCCCGCTTCCAGAAGTTGTAACGGGTGTGGCATCCACAAATCTTCCATTACGCGCGGCCGGGAAACGCATCGGTGGCCGCACTTCGACCTGCGCAGCCCTCTGTCTATCATCGCAGGCAGACTCTGGGCGCGCGCGCTTCAAACCACCGCGGGTGGCCACCTATGACGCTCAGCGATTGGCCGCCCGCAATAAACGGCGACTTCAGCCGCCGGCTCCATTAACTGTGGAGCCTTAATTAACTACTAAAGTCTACAGGGCACTTCTCATCGGACTATGTTCTACTTCACAACTCGGAAGTGCTACGCTGCGGTGTACCTGCTGTTCGATGTTGATTTGGTTGCACTTTGGACTAGAATCCGAATGTTATACGGGAAACTGGACTTCGCTAGGCCTACGTATGTCAACCGACGTGTGATTTCCGCCGGAATTCTGAATTTCGCTCGCACTTACTGGACGTTTGTATAACCACCATCAATTTACAGGATTTTCCATAAAGTGTTCATCTTCAGCTTAGCCGAAGTGGCCGAGCGGTTCTAGGCACTACAGTCTGGAACCGCGCGACCGCTACGGTCGCAGGTTCGAATCCTGCCTCTGGCATGGATGTGTGTGATGTCCTCGGATTAGTTAGGTTTTAGTAGTTCTAAGTTCTAGGGGACTGATGACCTCACACGTTAAGTCCCATAGTGCTCAGAGCCATTTGAACCAGACCTTGTACCGATCGCCAGTGAAACACATGAATGCTAGAACAAGAAGACACATAATTTCAGTAGAACTGAATGAGACCAGTTTCTATACGTCTGACGCGTTTCATTTTATGTTCAATCCATGTTCTTCTTTGCTGCGTACGTCCACTCAGATAATCTCTCATTCTGACCCTGTATTTACGTCATTACTGCAAGGAATACTCCACCACACAATATGTCCAATCTGTTCTTTGGGTGTATATTCCACTCTGAACTTAATATTTCATTAAAGTGTTCTTCTGTGCTGAACGAACCCTCTGTTCAAAGTAATACAAGTCTGTTGTCGCTGTTACTGATGTAAAGTTATTTAAGTACCTTACTGATAAAGCTACTGCAGTTATCGGATATTAGGTCTAAATTTTCCTTTTCGTTACCTTTCATAGCAATACGCGAGATGTGTGTGTGTGTGGGGGGGGGGGGGGAATAATATGTTGTCTGGCTCCTCCTGAAAAGTGCTGTCCCTAAATTTCTATAGTAAATCTCTCCGTGATATACAACGCCTCTCTTGTAATGTCTGCCAGTGGAGTTTGTTCGGCATCTCCGTAACGCTCTCTGGCCAGCTAAACGATCGAGTGACGAAACGCGCCCCTCTTCGTTGGATCTTCTCTATCTCCTCAATCAGCCCTACCTGATAGGGATCCCAGATAGATGAACAATACTCGAGAATCGAGAGAACAAGCGCCTTATAAGCCACTTCTTTCCTGGATGAGTTACATTTCCTTAAGATTCTTCCGACGCATCTGAGTCTTGTGTCCGCTTTTCCCACTATCTGTTTTATATGGTCATTCCACTTAACGTCGCTCTGGATAGTTACGCCTAGATATTTTACGGTAGACGCTGCCTCCAGCTGTTTGTCATCAATAGTGTAGCTGTATAGCAGTGGATTTCCTTTCCTATGTATGCGCAATATGTTACGTTTATGAAAATGGATCTCAAGAAATCTATATTGATATGATCGCAGAATCGACGATACTTCTCGGTTAAGCGTTGTACACTGTCCCAAGTCAAGTAAGTCATTGTCTGTACAGTGGGAAGTAATAACAATAAAGAGCTATCCTTCCACTCCGGGAGCTAGCAGCTTTTATCACTTTAGTCCGTTGCTATGAAGCGTCGCGGATTGACCCTTAACCTCAGGCCACCGGCGTCATTGGTTATGACATGAGAGTTGAGAAGTTCCTCCAAGCAGTCCTAGTCAACACTGCCTTCCTTTCCGTGCATAACTGCAAGAAGATGTCGCAGCTACCTGAGGATATCCCAGTAACTATCAAATTTGTCCTCTGGACCTTGAAGAGATATTAGCCCAAATGTCAACAGTAAAGGCCACCCGTACTAGCCCGGTTCTGCTTTCTCCATCAAGTCTGCTGTTCGGACAGCCACGCAGTTGCTGTCTTCGTTATACACCAGTTATCAACCGCGAATATTATCAGAGAAGGGAAACGTTTTAGTAGAAATACTATACATATTGTACTTTCCACTGGTGTACATAGTATTCTCAGCACAATAGTCACGCCGGCCACGGTGGCCGAGCGGCCCTAGGCGCTTCAGTCCGGAACCACGCGGCTGCTACGGTCGCAGGTTCGAATCCTGCCTCGGGCAAGGATGTGTGTGATGTCCTTAGGTTAGATAGGTTTAAGTAGTTCTAAGTCTAGAGAGCTGATGACCTCAGATGTTAAGTCCCATACTGCTTAGAGCTATTTGAACCATTTCAACCACAATAGTCATCCATCTGGGCTCATAAGCATTAATGAATTACTCATTAATGAACTGGAATGCCTCATGTTGAGAGAAAGGAAGAAACCTTTTATAGCCAAGATGCAATGTATATTTCGTTTCAGATGAGTCCATTATGTATGCAGCATGTAATGTAAACGCAAAAATTTGTAAAAATGTGCATATTTACTATATATCGTGCATTGCAAGAACTAACAAGCCTCAGTGGCGCGTAAGTGTGTGAACTTGCTCGTTTGCACAAGGTGCATTTTATCTGTATATGGTTTTACTTTTGACAAACCTGTGTATAATGTGCGATACAGTATATTGTCCACCATAATGAAGACATGGAATGACGGAAAAACTCATAATGGAACAGGATTCATAACCAAAAATTTTTGGAAGATCGGACGAGGATAGTTTTAACTGACGAAATCGGTCGCATTAATTAATGCGATCACCTCGATAAATAGTTTTTTCTACTTTTGAGAGACCCTCTTGAAATCTTCCGCTTCTTCTGCCTTTCAGAGATTAGGCCCATAACCTGTTGTGGCCTCAGATCCAGCTTTTAGCTGTCCTTCCTGTATAACTTAGTCCTTACGCTTTTTATTGCAAGGCCATGGTTTTTTCTATTCATTCCTGAGATTCTTCCAGTTTTGTTTACGTTCTTGTGCTTTGTTATTTACTCCAACAGTGTTCCGTTCATGTCCAATGTTTTCATTAGGAGTTTTCTCCGCTTAGTGCAAAGTTTTACAGCTCTTAAAAGTTTAATTACAGTCGCCTGAATTAACTATCATACAGTAAAACAGGTGCAGCGATGACTCTGAAGAATTGCATTTTTGTGTGTTTCCGTGTATTTTTTATGTTCTGCTTACACGTACATAGAATTTGATTGTAATTGTGTTCCTAATGTCAAAACTCCCAGTAAACGACTTTTAAATGTTTATTAGTAAAGTTATAGCTCCTTCTCTATGTAATCCCACATTTTATTATCATCCTCACAACTTCTCGATCTCAAAGACTGCTTCGATCTTATGTATGTCCTCCGACTGAAGTTTCATTAGCGGCTTGTTTTAAAGGCAAATGCTGCTGCCTCAGCATAGTCTTTTTCTCCTCCTTGGCAACGATCCATCTGGACCGATGGATTGGAATGGAAAAGGTTGTGCAGTTTTATGATGTGAAGTTTGATGTGAAATTTGACTCATATGATAATAGTACGAATGTTAACTTCACTGTTGGTCATTTGGTACTTACAGCTGTATGAAACTCTAGAATTTATTTAATTTATGAAAAAACAAATGAGCTGTTATATTTTAAAATTCATGTTTAGGAAAAACACAAATTTTGTCGACAATTACCTCAATTTTTACCACAGTTTTTAATAGGTTTGGAAAACTCTAGAGTTTCATACACCTTTAAGTATGGTTTGTATGCTGTGCAAAGTTCATCGAAGAATCTCTCTTACTTATGAAGAAGAGTGTACCTATAGCAACAAATGCTGCCATTAGTAAGTGAAAAAATGATGAAATTTCACATTTAAAAAAAATACTTCGATGTGTTTTCGAACTTCCATTGCTATGAGTGTGAATTCTGAAACATTCCAGGTCATTCTGACAAAGTTTTATGAATTTATTTGTAAAAATATAGACAGTGCAAATTAAAATGTCCTGTGGTGCCTCTCCTGCTCTAAGTCGGCCCGTTTGACGTCCTACACCCCTTAAGAAAGATGGGTTGCCTCTGATTCGCTTGCAACAATTTAATATGTCACCGAAACTCAGGTAAGAAGTATATTTTGTATCTGTACTCCTATTACCTTTATATACTAAGAACAATAGGAAGCAACATGGGATGATTGTGTTACTGACACGGTTTTAGATATATACGCAAGGCATCCAGCCTTTTGTCTCAAATTTGCTGAATGGCTGGCTTGCACACCTGGGCGCGCAGCAGCAACAGTCGCGCCCCCCAGTTGTTTAGCAAGTTGACCCATTGTCACAGCGCTCTATTGTGTACCTGCACTGAATAAATAAGCCGCGCCGTCGCGGGCCGTTGCCTGTGTAACCTTCCGGGTGCAGCTGGACTAACAAGTGCGGCGCTGTTTGCTGTTTAAATCGCAGTGCAGCGCAGCAGCCGGCGACGTGCTGGCGGTGGGTAACACGCCGCGGGTCATAAGCGTGTGTCCACGCGAGCATCGCAGTGTTATTTCAGCTCGAGTCTCCGTGTTTGCAGTCATGGGGATTTAACATTATTATATATAATTCCCTACCGCCGCGAATCAGGTCGCCGAAACACATTTAACCTGGTGGCACTCGAGCCGGAGGTTGTCACGCCGAATCCTGGTGGGCCTAGAAAGTTCATCACACATGCTGGGTCTTAAAAAGAGCCGAATATTTTGGGAGGTGGTAGTACTCACTGAAAAAAGAAGAGAGAAAGTAGTCCGTTAAACATTGTTTCAGAAACGCATGCTCTCAAAATGGTTCAAATGGCTCTGAGCACTATGGGACCTAACATCTGAGGTCATCAGGCCTCTAGATCTTAGAACTACTCAAACCCAACTAACCTAAGGACTGCTTGGGGCATGGATGTGTGTGATGTCCTTAGGTTAGTTAGGTTTAAGTAGTTCTAAGTTCTAGGGGACTTATGACCTCAGCAGTTAAATCCCATAGTCTCAGAGCCATTTAACCTAAGGACATCACACACATCCATGCCCGAGGCAGGATTCGAACCTCCGACCGTAGTGGTCGCGCTGTTCCAGACTGAAGTGCCTAGAACCACTCGACCACTGTAGCCAGCCATGCTCTCTGAGACCTCAAGCCTTTTCATAATACTTCCCTTTACTTCTCTTACAGAATGTTAGTAGCGGGTTCGTAACTGCTATTTTGGAAATATAATTTCCACAGTTACAGTGATTTTATTTAACTTCCAAACTTGCTACTACAGGGTGTTCCATTTATCTCATGACCGCCTAATTGTGTGCTCATTCACGTCACGCAAGGAGATTCTAAAACTGCCTGCTATTATTTTCCACGCATTCCTGACGTCTACTCTAGGAATTATTAATCACACGATGTAATTCTCTCTGAGACATTGTATTAATAGATTCACGGATTATACCCTTGAGCTCCTCTGTAGTTTGAGGATTTTTATGTATACTTTGTCCTTCAGTGCACCCCACAAATAAAAATCGCATGGAGTTATATCAGGACTTCTAGCGGGGCAGATGTTACTAATGACTCTTTCATCGAACACACCGTGAACTGCGTGCAAAGAAACATTGGGCGCATGAGCCCTTGCCGAATCCTGATGAATAAATGCGAAGCTTTGTTTTCTTTCGCTTACTTCATTCAGAATAGTCACAAAATATTTTGCATGTATCTTTCACTAGCAATTGTGTCATTAAAAAAATTGAATCTGTTATTCTGTCACCACTAACTGCGCACCACACCACTATTTTCTGATCCTGACGAGGTTCCTCATGAAGCACAAGTCTGTCTGCGCTCCAGTGTCGACAGTTTTGGGAATTCACGTATCCGTGTAAAAGGAACCAAGCATCGTCTGAAAAAATAATGTGGTAAGGATCCATTTCACCGTCATGCATCGTTTTAAAACCCATTGGCAAAACTTAACCCTGTGCGCAGGATCACCAGGTCGAGTTCTTGTACTACTGATACTTTATGGGGCCTTAGCCCAAGAAGCTTAGCACCCAATTGTACAGAGGAGAACGATATTTGTGTTTGCTGCGAAAGACGTCTAAGAGATTTTTCAAGGAAATTTTCCAGGCAGCATGCTATGACATCGCGATGAGCTTCAGTGAGAAATGTACGTCGGCGTTTACGCTTCTTGTTTTGAACACTTCCCGTTTCGCGAAACTTATTCACTGCTTTGTGAACTGCATAACGACTCAGAACTCGAACACCTGGAAACTTCTGTTCAAACAGTCTCCGAACAGTAAGAGCGGACTCTACACGCACATACGAATCGTAAATAAACACTCGTTGTGGAATTGAATAATTCGCTCTTACCATTGTTGCGCTGGCAAACTTCACTGTTCCCCCCGTGATTCCTGCTTCACTGCTCGAATGACACTGGCCGACAAAGCGCGTATGTCTGAATAGCGCCTTTAGATAAAAATTCGCAAAAAAATTGGAGGGGGCATAGTACAGTCCCGGGGGACTCATTCGACCGGCCGGCACGGATTCCATGGCCGGCCTGCAACACCCCAGGCAAACGGTCATCAAATAAATGGAACACCCTCTAGTTTCGTGGTTATATTCCCATATTCAATCAATGAGTGGCCCAGCTTTATTTCATAGGAGAGGCTGAATGACTCTTTTGGGGATGTGAACGCCGTCGCTGCGTTGGCTTTTGGCCACCTAGTTCAACAGACTGGCTGAAACCAGAGTCTCAAACTTCATTTCCATTTTTACCCACAGTTTGAATCCCTAAACAGTCATTGCAATAGTGGACCAAGGCTTCCTGTAATAAGCATTAATTAGTCGAACAAAATCTTTGAATTCTCTCTTACAGGCATTGCTGTAGCGTGTTTTCATATTTCGTGAGCCGCTCGGTCTTAAGCGAATCTGGGGCGCGTGTGGTCGACTGCCCATGTGTTTTTTTTTTTTTTTTTTTTTTTTTAAATCGCATCACGTTCTGGTCAGTAAAGCTAAGCATTTCGAAGGCGACGGCTGCAATGTTGAAGGTTCTGATTCTGGTGAGACCTCTACTGCCGTGGTACGTAGTTGTTGGTAATGTTTTGCCCATTTCAGTCTTTTGATATATTTTACAATCACTGTGCGTTCTGAATAGTAAACTGATTTCGTACTCAGGCGTGAAGGACTGAGAGACTGCTCGCTTCTCGTAAGGTGGAAGCTACTAAAGGACAGAATGGTATTTCCTTAGTGCGATGCTTCATGCACTCAGTCCTATCTGTTGCGCTTTCGGTAATTTATTGCTTTACAAAAAATTGTTCAAATGGCTCTGAGCACTATGGACTCTGAGGTCATCAGTCCCCTAGAACTTAGAACTACTTAAACGTAACTAACCTAAGAACATCACACACATCCGTGCTCGAGGCAGGATTCGAACCTGCGACCATAGTGGTCGCGCGGTTCCAGACTGAAGCGCCTAGAACCGCTCGGCCACATCGGCCGTCTATTGCTTTACAAAGCGTAGAGAAAACAAGTAGTAATTCTTGACTTTATTGAATTTCGATTCATGTTTCATATATTGAGAACCGCACGGAGTTTATATTGCATGTCTGATCAGTTCCAAGTCAATATACATTCTGAATTCAAAATTGCATTTAGCTACTTTTGCTCTCCCTAAGCCATCCATTAATTCGTGCACGCAATACGGACGCACGCTTTGTGTGACACCATCTTGTCGTCAGCTGTTTCTAAAAACCACATTTGTGTCTTTTATGATTATTCCGTGTACGTATATTCAAACTTTTCAATTATATAAAACCCTTCCACTTCACTAATCATAAATGCTCCATTCCTGGCGCCGGCCGGTGTGGCCGTGCGGTTCTAAGCGCGTCGGTTTGGAAACGCGTGACCGCTACGGTCGCAGGTTAGAATCCTGCCTCGGGCATGGATGTGTGTGATGTCCTTAGGTTAGTTAGGTTTAAGTAGTTCTAAGTTCTAGGGGACTGATGACCTCAGTAGTTAAGTCCCATAGTGCTCAGAGCCTCCATTCCTGGCGACCATAACTCCTGTCTGGATGCTATTTCAGGAATGCGGATAGCTGTGGGAGACTTTGCATTTAATAACGAGATAGTCTGTGTAGCAGATGATGTTGTTTTTCCTGTTTCGAGTAGTACCAGCAGACTTCTTCTTTTAACCAATTCTGACGAGGTGCTTCAGTGGTAAACCTTTTTCGAATCCCATATCTGTCAGTCCTCACTGCACAATGTGCGGTTGCTAGTTGGACGCAGCCACACTACATGATTTTCGTAGGATTTTATGAATGATTACATACTGTATGATGCTCATTTACATAAATTATGCGTACCCATTTTCCGTTCCGTAAATGTACGTTAATGTGAGTGACCCTGTGATAAATTCCTTAACTTACTTTTCTTTGTGCATGGTTTATAAATGGAATATTGTGTCGTGAACATTCATGGAACAAGGCATGATTTAAAGGATATGGGTTTAACTACTCATAATAGTAAATCTGTTTCTCAATATAGTACACCTCTCTTACATGATTTAATTTCTTACCGATTCATTCAGCATCTTAGACGACAAATTTGGTAGAGTAACATCCTGGAACCAGTGTACGACTATAAGCATCAGTCAAAGGTGCGACTGAATGTCCCGCTGGATAGTACATGAACAATTGTGGGTGTACACATTTTTCAAAGCATTCTGACCACTGAAAAAACGGGAAAAGTTAGTGTTTTGTTGATGGCTAGTGAAACAATGTGATGCAGAGCCGCTCTTTCGATCTAATATTTTATATCGGATGACGTAGGGCACAGAAGAGTTAGTACCGCGAATTTTTATAATCAAAGTCTGTGGGCTGTTGAAAATCCTTATTCTATTGCAGAAAGACGCCAGTAGCGCCTCCTCTCAATCATTTTATGGGTAGGCATTGAAACTAATCTGCATTAGTAACAGTTTGCATTACGAAACACAAATCTGCTACCCACCCGTTCCTTTTGCTATGCAGAATTCCATTAACAGTTTGGCCGCTGCACTCAATGGAAACACCATCATTTTCGAATAACAGCTTAATGTATTATTGGATAAGTTTGTCAAAAAAGGAACGCCTAACCCTGGGAGGTGCACCTCTGTAGCCGAGTGATCAAAGCGACAAAGCCTCATGCGGGTCACGTCTATTGACCGTACTGCCAGGTACTTTTCCTCAGTGGCAGTGCTAGACGGGGGTGCCCTCGGTCTCGTGAGGAAAATTGAGGAGGTACTCCAAGGTCAAAAGGTCGACAACGGCCGGGAGTGTGGTGTGCTGACCCCACGCCCTCCATGTCAAATCAAACGATAAATGACTGGGGTTGACATGGCAGTCAGTCGATTATCGCATGGTCTTCAGGGCCTGATCGGAGGGTTTTCTTTTTCTTTCTAATCGTGATTGGAGTTGTAGGAAGTAATGTTCATAATGGATGTCGATTTCATAAGTTACTTCACTTTCATTCGGATTTAAAAACCACATAGAATCTTACTGCAGAGTTACTCTTCGAAAACAATAATAACGCTGCAGTAATACCCTACGTGTTTTCTAAACAAAAAACACAGAAAATCAAAATGAGAAAACGAATCTAATGATGCGGCACTTCGAATTACATCATTAGGAAGGCTCAAGAAGAACCAAACCAGAGTTCCTTATCCACACAACTCGAGTTTTCAAAGAAATAAGAGAAATAACCCAATGTATTCTGTATAAAGCATGCACGACCAACCAGATAAACGGCCAACTGCTGAGAGTACGGTCTCGGAAATATGAAACTAACACCGGATGCTATAGAAAAAAGTGACACTTACATCTTCAAATTACACAGTCACCATGGGTCAACATCTGGGAGGTCAATGATAGTCGACACTGATGACTACAAGGAAACGAAAGACAAGAAGGCGAAGGTCCCTCTTCTGAGTCGAAACTCTATTTGGAGGAGTGCCAGAAAACCTGTAGCAATGTGACCAACGAGAAACTGCCCTCAAGCATGAAAATAGACTGAAACGTTGCAATAGTTTCCCTAATACAGCGTATAAATGCACGTAAAATATTTCTGAGTTTGGTACAGAGTTTGAACGGACTTTTACTATCGAAGGATGTAGCACCCAAAATGGGGGGCAATTCACACTATTGGATGCAGTAAGTTCTGCTGAGAATGGAATTCAAGATTCCTTTTGACATCGATGCTGAATAGATGTTTGCTACATGTGAAGTGAATGTAATATCGTAAAATTCCAACTTAAAAAAAAAGTATTCCCCTGAATAACATTTTTGTCTGTGTGACTGGTGGAGAAGCATGAATGGCAGTTAGCTACCGTGGATTTGCTGCTTATTTGAAGGAGCAAGTGCTAAATGCTTTATATATTCACTATGTGATGCGCAGATAACATCTTATAGGAGAAATATCCAAATACAACTGTCCATTCACTATGGTAATTCCAGCAGGTAGACAACATCAAATCCAATTAAAAAATGATAACTCTGACAGGACATTAATGAAGATTTTATTAGTTTAAATTTGCCCACATATCTTTGGTTGCTGTCAAAGGTTACATCTTTCGTTCGTTTTGTAATATTATATGAGAGTTTCATGCCATTTTTTAAAACTAATAATAAGAGCATGAGAAGAACCGCTGTATTGAAGACTCAATGTGTTATTTGAAAATATTGAAGTAAGCTGTCATTATTCAGTGGAAATAGTAGATTCACTGTGCAACAAGCCACCACAAATAATAAAGATCTTAATCGAGAATAATACACTATAACACCACAAAACTGTATGTATCATCATACTACTTACGCGTACGCAAAATTAATACACTAAGATAGTGCCATATGTCCCTACAAGGATTTTATATGACAAAAAGTCTCGACCGAACTATGTCGGAAATTTTATTTATGGGAGGGAAATAACAGTAGTATAAAATGTCAAAAATGCGCGAAGCAATTCTATTATATTAACTATATATTTCTATTGAAGGCGACTTGTCTAAAGTTATGAAGGTGAGACATACTACAGGATCAAATGAAAGGAAATGTGTGAAAAAATAGTATCAGAACCATATAATGTACGTTCAACCTTGACGCACATTTATTTCTACAAACTACGTTGTTAGTTAAAAAATCTTACTGCTCCGCTAAACGAAAAACAAGCCCATCCGATAGTAATAACAATAAACGTAAGGAAGAAATGGAATTAGATGTAAGTAGGAGTACTATATAGCAGAGAAAGGAATTTATCAGTTGTTAAGAAAATAAATCTGCAACTAGTATGTATTTTATCTGTCTAAACGTATATTTATAAAAATCATTGTTTGCATGTTTGTATGTTCCACATCTCCTTGTAAACACCAGGACCGATTTGGCCTCAATTTCATAGACTTATCACTTATTATGTTGAAATAAACAATGTGTGAGTGCGAACCATCCACCTACCATAGGAACACGGCTGAAGACTTGTTGACGTAGAAGCATAACCCAGGAACCTCTGAAGCAATAACTACCAATTTTATATATAAAGGACTCATTATTGGTGTTATTTGTCTATTTCTACTAAAATACTTTGGTGACAATAAAGGTGAACGTTTTGACCTACGAGACAGTAGGAACACCCAGTGTGTTTTGATCGGTACTTCAGTCTAATGACTGATTTTAGAATCACTTGAAAAAATGAGCACTAGAGACTTCTATACGCACGTTTCCACGATTTTCTACCGTTTTTGCTCCTGTAAGACACGAGATCGTGTTTTGAGCAGCATTTGAAACTATTTTGCATGTTACATATTTAAGTGCTGTATAATATGTCTCGATGCCTGGGACACTACTTTCAGAAATCATTACGTATTTCAATATTCTGAGGTTCATAGTATCAACAGTGTGCAGAGCATACAAAATTTCAGAAATTAAATCTCATCATGGACGACGCAGTGGCTGATCGCCTTCATTTAGCTACCGAGAGCAGTGTAGTGGCAGCTTCTACCACCGAATATATCAGGATGACCAAATGTAGCGAGAAGAGGTAGAAGGTGTGGTGTCACCGCCAGACACCACACTTGCTAGATGGTAGCTTTAAATCGGCCGCGGTCCATTAGTACATGTCGGACCCGCGTGTCGCCACTGTAAGTAATTGCAGACCGAGCGCCACCACACGGCAGGTCTAGAGAGACGTACGAGCACTCGCCCCAGTTGTACGACGACTTTGCTAGCGACTACACTGACGAAGCCTTTCTCTCATTTGCCGAGAGACAGTTAGAATAGCCTTCAGCTAAGTCCATGGCTACGACCTAGCAAGGCGCCATTAGCCTTACAGTGCTTGTATTTATAGAGTCTCGTTTGTATCGTCAAGAGCGATGTTCCAGACCTCACGCCAGCCGGCGTGTGTGTACGCGTGCCTTTCGGTTACCCGTCACTGTGGACTGGCTGTCTTGTCAGTCCACAACAGTTTGGCGACGAGCCTTAAAAGAGGCTTTCGCGTTCGTATTGCTCTGATTTATTTGTGTCATGGCTTCGCCACAATCTCCAGATGCACTGTCCGAATTTTATCGCTTGCAGAATCAGCCGACGCAGGAGTTATTGGATGCCCTTGGACAGCTCGTCCAGGGTCAACGTGCACTGCAAAACGATGCGGCCGCCGCCGCTTCATCGCTACCGCAGCCACAACACGCAGTTGCACCCCAGTTCCGGCCCTTTGCCCCGGATGTAGAAAGCTGGACGGAGTGGTCACGCCAATTTGGATTCCATTTCGCCGCCTACAGAATTCAAGGTAACGAGCGGCAGCCTTTTTTGTTAGCATCCGTCGGAGTGCACACGTACCGTGTGATAGTGAAATTGTTTCCCCGACGCGACGTAGCAACTCAGTCCTACGAAGAAATTTTTTCTGCTTTAGACGCCTATTTCAAAGAAACAGTAAATGTCGTTGCAAAAAGGTATACGTTCTTTCGTACAAAACGTACGGCCGGTCAAACTAATCGGGAGTGGGTTGCAACATTGCAAGGCCTTACTAGGGATTGTGCTTTTGAATGTGAATGTGGACTCCCTTATTCAGATACTATCGTGCGTGATGCAATTGCACAGAACGTTTCTGATGTTCGCATAAGGGAACAGATTTTGAAACTCGTCAATCCCTCCCTTCAACAAGTGATAGACATCTTGGATAGGCAAGACACACTTGACTTTGCTCAGGAATCATTTGCAACTTCGCCAGCTGTGTGTCGCATTAACCGGCCCGCCGGGCGCGCTGCAGGAAACTGTAAACAGCCTTCGCACACGTCCGCACCACCTCGTGTGCCGCGGAAGCCAGCAAATGCAGTGCTGAAATCATGCCCGCGGTGTGCAACTAGACATTCGCGTGAAAATTGCCCGTCGCGCCAAGTTATTTGCTTTTTCTGTACTAAAAAAGGACATGTTCAAAGTGTTTGCCAGAAAAAGCTTAGATCGGACGCTCACAACCATTCCAGGCCCTTTGCTTCGCACCGGAATCGAACCAAGGATACACAGGCTCGTGAACCTTCGCCCATGGACATTCATGTAGTTAATTCCACACCGTCCAGTGCTACTCTCTCTAACAGTGACTGTGTTCGTCCCACAAAAAGTGTGCGTCGACGTCGACGGTAATCCCGTCACGTCGCAAGTGATACTGTACCAGTGTCTGTTCAAGTTGCACAAAACAGTCGCTCTTGTCGTCAGCAGGACAATAAACTTTTTGTAGATTTGGACTTTGCCGGACAAGTGATACCATTCCAGCTCGATACCGGAGCTGCAGTTTCATTGCTCAATCATGCCTCGTACAAACAACAGGGCACACCTCCGTTGCGTGCTGCAAATGTTCAGCTCAAATGTTATTCAGGACAGCATATCCCTGTGTTAGGACAGTGCAGCCTTCTTGCAACATACGAGGGACAAACAAAACTTGTGTCTTTTTACGTCCTTCGTTCTTCTTCTGCAGTGAACTTATTTGGTTTAGATTTATTTAACATGTCTATAGTCAATCAGGTCCTATCAGTGAACCAGACTGAGCCTTCCGCCAGTGTTTCTCGTCTATGTGAGGAATTTGCCGACATTTTTGCACCGGGCCTTGGTTGCGCTAAGAACTATGAAGCACATTTGGAACTAAAAGTCAACGCGCAACCGAAATTTTTCAGAGCGCGCAATGTTCCCCACGCATTGCGTGATGTGGTCGCAAGAACATTAAATGATTTAGAATCACAAGGTGTAATTGAACGTGTGCAGGCTTCTCTCTGGGCCTCACCCTTAGTAATTTTGCCACAACCTTCCTGAAAACTGAAACTTTGTGTGGACTTCAAAGCAACAGTGAATCCACAACTTGTGACTGCAACTTTTCCTTTACCCCGCCCGGAAGATATTTTTGACAAACTGTGCCCGGGTAAATACTTTTCAAAGTTGGACCTAGCAGATGCGTATTTGCAAATACCGGTGGACGAAGAATCCCAGCGCGTATTAGTGGTTAACACGCATCTTGGATTGTACCGATTCAAAAGTCTGCCATTCGGGTGTGCATCCGCCCCTGCATTGTTTCAGCAATATCTACAAACTGTTTGTACGTCGGCCCCTACTGGTGCAAACTACACTCCTGAAAATGGAAAAAAGAACACATTGACACCGATGTGTCAGACCCACCATACTTGCTCCGGACACTGCGAGAGGGCTGTACAAGCAATGATCACACGCACGGCACAGCGGACACACCAGGAACCGCGGTGTTGGCCGTCAAATGGCGCTAGCTGCGCAGCATTTGTGCACCGCCGCCGTCAGTGTCAGCCAGTTTGCCGTGGCATACGGAGCTCCATCGCAGTCTTTAACGCTGGTAGCATGCCGCGACAGCGTGGACGTGAACCGTATGTGCAGTTGACGGACTTTGAGCGAGGGCGAATAGTGGGCATGCGGGAGGCCGGGTGGACGTACCGCCGAATTGCTCAACACGTGGGGCGTGAGGTCTCCACAGTACATCGATGTTGTCGCCAGTGGTCGGCGGAAGGTGCACGTGCCCGTCGACCTGGGACCGGACCGCAGCGACGCACGGATGCACGTCAAGACCGTAGGATCCTACGCAGTGCCGTAGGGGACCGAACCGCCACTTCCCAGCAAATTAGGGACACTGTTCCTCCTGGGGTATCGGCGAGGACCATTCGCAACCGTCTCCATGAAGCTGGGCTACGTTCCCGCACACCGTTAGGCCGTCTTCCGCTCATGCCCCAACATCGTGCAGCCCGCCTCCAGTGGTGTCGCGACAGGCGTGAATGGAGGGACGAATGGAGACGTGTCGTCTTCAGCGATGAGAGTCGCTTCTGCCTTGGTGCCAATGATGGTCGTATGCGTGTTTGGCGCCGTGCACGTGAGCGCCACAATCAGGACTGCATACGACCGAGGCACACAGGGCCAACACCCGGCATCATGGTGTGGGGAGCGATCTCCTACACTGGCCGTACACCACTGGTGATCGTCGAGGGACACTGAATAGTGCACGGTACATCCAAACCGTCATCGAACCCATCGTTCTACCATTCCTAGACCGGCAAGGGAACTTGCTGTTCCAACAGGACAATGCACGTCCGCATGTATCCCGTGCCACCCAACGTGCTCTAGAAGGTGTAAGTCAACTACCCTGGCCAGCAAGATCTCCGGATCTGTCCCCCATTGAGCATGTTTGGGACTGGATGAAGCGTCGTCTCACGCGGTCTGCACGTCCAGCACGAACGCTGGTCCAACTGAGGCGCCAGGTGGAAATGGCATGGCAAGCCGTTCCACAGGACTACATCCAGCATCTCTACGATCGTCTCCATGGGAGAATAGCAGCCTGCATTCCTGCGAAAGGTGGATATACACTGTACTAGTGCCGACATTGTGCATGCTCTGTTGCCTGTGTCTATGTGCCTGTGGTTCTGTCAGTGTGATCATGTGATGTATCTGACCCCAGGAATGTGTCAATAAAGTTTCCCCTTCCTGGGACAAAGAATTCACGGTGTTCTTATTTCAATTTCCAGGAGTGTATCTGGACGATATTGTGATCTCTGGGAAGACAGCAGCAGCACATTTACAAAATCTTCGAACGTTATTTCAGGTATTGCGAAAAAATGGTCTTCGCTTGCGGAAGGACAAATGTGTGTTTTTTGCTCGTGACTTACCATATCTGGGACATGTAATCAATGCTCAAGGCATACATCCGAGTCCACAGCACCTCCGTGCCATACAGGACTTGCCTTCGCCGCAGCTACAGAGTGTGCTGGGTAAAATACATTACTACCATCGCTATGTGCGCAATGCCTGTTCCATTTCAGCTCCGCTTCATCGCTTACGCCGTAAAGGTGTTCCGTTCGTCTGGTCGACGGAATGCGAACGCGCCTTTCGCCAGTTGAAATCGGCGTTGCTATCAAATACTTGCCTTACGCCATTCGATCCCCAGAAACCCCTTTTGTTGATGGTAGATGCCTCGGATTTCGGGATCGGTGCTGTGCTTGCGCACAAAGATGGTTCGCATGATCGCCCTTTTGCCTTTGCATCCAAATTGCTGTCATCTGCGGAAAGAAATTATTCCCAGATAGAGAAAGAAGCTTTGGCTCTCGTGTTTGGTGTTACTAAGTTCCATGATTTTCTGTATGGTCGTCACTTTACCATCATCACGGACCACGAACCTTTGACATCGCTTTTTCATCCGAACAAGCCTGTACCTCCGCGTACAGCGCTGAAATTCATTCGCTGGTCTATTTTCCTCTCGCAGTACCGCTACGATATCTTGTCCCGGTCCACTGCTTAGCACGGAAACGTCGATGCGTTGTCTCGATTGCCTGTTGCTGAGGATAAAGCATTCTATTCTTCCGAACTTGCTTGCATGTTCATTGGTGCGGAAATCGATGACGTGGTCGAATCGTTTCCGATTGATTTTAGTCGTGTAGCTACAGCCACAGCAGCCGACCCTGTCCTTGCTACCGTTTTGCGTTTTGTTGCTACGCAATGGCCCTTGTCAATGTCACGGATCGAGGATCCGTTGGTTCGCCGATTTTTTGATCACAAGGATAGACTTTTTGTTCGACGTGGTGTTTTGCTGTTGCGTTCTGATAATGATCAGTCTAGGGTCGTGGTCCCACGTTCGTTACAGTCCTCTGTCTTAAGCTTCTCTACCAAGGACATTGGGGTATAGTGCGTACGAAACAACTTGCTCGTCAGCACTGTACTTGGTTCGGAATCGATACTGCGATTACGAATATGTGCTCTTTTTGCATGGCGTGTGCCGAACAACAATCCGCACCACCGCGGAAATTCTTTGCATGGCCAAAAGCCACTTCCCCTTGGCAACGCTTACATATTGATTTTTCTGGTCCATTCTGGAATGCTCGATGGTTGGTTCTGGTCGATTCCTTCAGTAATTATCCTTATGTTGTCCGGATGTCTTCCACGACGTCTTCTGCTACCGTTCAAGCGTTGTCCGTTATGTTTTGCATTGAAGGTCTTCCGCAGACTATTGTTTCCGACAATGGCCCACGATTCATGTCCGCAGGATTTCAGTCATTCTGCAAGGCCAATGGTATTCAACATCTGACATCCGCGCCGTTTTCGCCTCAGTCAAACGGTGCCGCTGAACGTTTGGTCCGGACTTTCAAGTCCCAGATGTTGAAGTTGAAAGAGTCGCATTCGCGGGAATACGCGTTATTGCTCTTTTTGTCCTCGTATCGCTCTCAGCCCCGAGATGGTCGCTCGCCGGCTGAGTTGCTTCACGGTCGTCCTCATCGAACCTTGATGTCTTTGCTGCATCCGCCGCATCAGGTTCCTGTGCAGCGGCAGACTCCTGCTTTTGCTCCAGGCGACGTTGTATTCTATCGAAACTATCGCGGTTCACGGCGTTGGCTCGCAGGGTGCATTCTTCACTGCCTCGGCCGCGCGATGTATTTGGTTTTGGGGGCCTCTGGTGAGGTGCGTCGGCATCTCAATCAGCTGAGCCTATGTCGTCGCACGGGTTCTGCCGCTCCCCGTCTGCTTTCAGCGACGGTGCCGTCCGGTCAGCGCCCTGGGGACCCATCTACTGGCTCGCCTCATCCCCAGGTGTTACCGAGTATGCCATCCATTTTGCCTCATGGCGTCGCGCCGCCGCCGCAGCCGCCGCCGGCGCCGCCCGCAGTGGACGCTTCGCTGCGGCCGCCAAGCGCCTCCCTGGGTCACGCGCTGCCGATCGCTTCCCGTGACCAGCTGTCCTCCGCCATGGAACTCTTGCCCGCTCCGGACCACATGGCGTCATCGCGCGTCGGATACCCCGACGCAATGGAGGTCGACCCTTCGGCCACTCCTGTCTCTTTACGGGTGCATCCACCGCATGTTGACGTGCACCCTGGACTAGGTTTCCAGGCGTTTCCTAGCTCCCCTCGAACCGAATGGCCGGGTGCGGGTGGCACAGCCTCGCCTGTTGTTAGGCTCCCCACCTCATCGCATACGTCAACATGGGGCCCTCCCCACGGCGGGCGGAAGCCTTATAACACGACCGTTCGCCGATTTGCGGGGGAGGAATGTGGTGTCACCGCCAGACACCACACTTGCTAGTTGGTAGCTTTAAATCGGCCGCGGTCCATTAGTACATGTCGAACCCGCGTGTCGCCACTGTCAGTAATTGCAGACCGAGCGCCACCACAAGGCAGGTCTAGAGAGACGTACGAGCACTCGCCCCAGTTGTACGACGACTTTGCTAGCGACTACACTGACGAAGCCTTTCTCTCATTTGCCGAGAGACAGTTAGAATAGCCTTCAGCTAAGTCCATGGCTACGACCTAGTGTGTGTGTACGCGTGCCTTTCGGTTACCCGTCACTGTGGACTGGCTGTCTTGTCAGTCCACAACAGAAGGCACCATATTAAGACTCGTCCGAGCTTTCCAAGTGATTTATTGTTCCATACTACAGTGCCCCAATTCATCTTGGTCTGCGTCACTGGGTCTTGCAATTCTGAGGTCACCACTTCACTGTCTGCGAAACGGCTCGGTGTGGAATGGCTGCCTCAGCGACCCGTGTATGCACTGTGTGTCAGCCTTGTAAGCCAGCGGAGTTGTGGCGTCGTCAGTACAATGGCAGTCGACTCGGCAGTCTGCGTCCTTGTTGACTCAGCACCGCTCAGTTTGAGTCAAAGGCGGCAAGCTGCCTCCTTCCCGCCAGTGGGGCTGAGATCGCGGCGACAACAAGCGCCTGCGATCTGGCGTCCGAATCTGCGGCCCTTGCCTCAGGATGCCTCCGGCGTGTATTGTAAGCCAGGACGCCTGCTCGGAGTAGTGAGCCGTGGAGTGGCCCACTGCTGGCTGGCTACGGACCCCGCGTCGGCCTCAGAGGGTCGAGCCAGTGACCCACCGTGGACTGGAACGCTGGCGCCCCATCTGCTGCTGCATGTAGCCGGTGGTGGGACAATCCCCGCTATCCAGGAGAGCGGCCACACTCGAATGAATCTCGTTAGAAACCCGCACCTATTTATACGCTGCTGTGCATCTGCGTTTGGCCACACGCTCCACTTTGCGTCACGTACTCGTAACACGCTAGGTTGGCCAGTGCGACACTTCTGCCTGTGACTTGCGACATGCAAAACCACTACATATACTATTTCAGCAATTTGACAGCCCTGTGGCCTCTATTCTAATTTGCAACTGTTGGTATGCATAACTTACTGCAATCCAACCCGCTCATGGCTGTAACTTGTGCTCACAATATTGCACAAAATTAACTTTCCCTATCCTGAATATTGCTGCCGCTACAGCAGCGACGTTTGTTTAGAGTTGTCAAAGATAGCAAAAACATTGCGAGAAATAAATGCAGAAATCTATATGGGACGTATGATAAACGTATCCGTTAGCACAGTGGTGCTAAATTTGGCTTTAATGAGCAACAGCAGTGGACGACTCCCACAAGAGTCCAAACTACCAGCACAACATCGCCTGCGGCCCCTCTCCTGGTATCGTGGCCATATCGGTTGGATCCTAGTCGAACGGAAAACTCTCGTCTAGTCGGATGAGTCTCGATTTCAGATGCCAAGAGCTAATGGTAGGGCTCGAGTATGGCGCAGCTCCACGAAGCCATGGAGAAAAATCGTCGATCAGGCACTGTGCAAACTGGTCAGCTACGTCATGACGTGAGCTGTGTTTACAGGGAATGGACTTTGTCCTCTAGTACAAATGAACCGATCATTGACTGCAAATTGTTATGTTCGGCAGCTTGGAGCTATTTGCAGCCATTCATGGACTTCATGTTCCCAAACAAAGGTGTTACGTGACAGGGCCACAACTGAGAGATCGGTTTGTCTACAAAATCTTGTTCTGGCAAAACATCCGCAGTTATGAACGGCTCTAAGGACACCATGGTTCCATAGTTTTGCAACGGATTTCCAACTACTTGTTGAGTCGATGACACGTCGAGTTGCTGTGCTACACTTGGCTAAAGGAGGTCCGACTCGTTATTAGGAGATATCCCTTAACTTTTGTCACCTTAGTATAATGTTAATTCTACAATGTTACAGTGTGTGCTATAGCTTTTTAGAACAATTTATATAATGTGTGGACAGTTAGTCTATGCTTTGTCTATCGTTCACGATCTTGTACTTTGAAGAGAAGATGTTCTTTTACCATGAAACATCCCATGTTTAGAAGCGAACATATTTTCCTTATTAATGTTAACTGTTTTGTCTGTCTTGAAAATGGAAATGGCTGTTAGTTCCAACAGCTTTTATATGAAAACGTTTTTAACTTGTAACTGATTTTCGATAATATTTTTGTTTAATCTGATATAACTTACTATTGCCTTGTAGGACAGTAATGATGTTGCAGATAGACTACTCAATGCAGTATTGAGAAGATTTTCTTGATTGCTACAGTTTTAAATTTCAACTGTTTATTTTTTCCTAGGAACTGTAACACTTTAATATACCTTGGAAAACGTTTTCAAGTTTCGAAAACCCTTGATGTTTCGAAGTAAATTTTGTAATTTCAGAAAAGGATCGCACTACCTAAAAAGTGCATACCGTCGTTTAAAAGCTGAATATGAAAACTTTTTATCGTCTATTACACCTGGCTAGAGACGAAAGTCTGGAAAGTGTAATAGTGTATTACCAATCACGAGAGAGGTTCCTATGAATAAAAAAGAATACTGAGATTGTGTTAAATGATGATCAGTTTGGCTTTGGGAAAGGTAAAGGCACCAGAGAGGCAATTCTGATATTGCGATTGATAATGGTAGCGAGACTACAGAAAACGCAAGACACGTTCATAGGATTTATCACCCGGAAAAGGCTTTATAAAATGTAAAATTTTGCAATATGATCGAAATTCTGAGCAAAATAGGGGTAATTATAGGGAGAGACGGGTATTGTACAACATGTATAAGAACCGATAGCGCCTAACAAGAGTGGAAAACAAAGAAAGAAGTGCTGGGATTAAAAAGGGTGTAAGATAGGGATGTAATCTTTAGCCCCTGCTATTCAATTTGCACATCGAACAAGCCATGATGGAAATAGAAGATACGTTCAGGAGTGGAATCAAAATCCAAGGTGAAATGATATTAAGGACAGAATTCGCTGATGACTTTGCTTTCCTGATTGAAAGTGCAGGAGAATTATAGGATCGACTGAATGGGATGAACAGTATAATGAGAACAGAATATGGACTGATTGTAATTCGAGGAAAGACGAAGGTAGAGAGAGGTGATAGAAATGAGAGTAGTGAGAAAATTAACATCAGAATTGATGATCATGAAGTAGATGAAGTTAATTAATTCTGCTGCCTAGGCAGCAAAATAACCAATGAAGATCGGGGCAAGGGGGATATCAAATGCAGGCTAGCACTGGAAAAAAGAGGATTCCAGGCCAAGAGAAGTCTATTAGTATCAAACATAAGCCTTAATGTAAGGAAGAAACTTCTAAAAACGTATGGTAGTGAAACATTGACTGTGCGAAAACAGGAACAGAACAGAATCGAAGCATTTGAGATATAGTGCTAGAGACTAATTTTGAAAATTATGTGAACTGATAAGTTAAGGAATGAGGAGTTCTGCGCAGAATCGGCAAGTAAAAGGAATATATGGAAAACATTGACAAGAAGAACAGACAGGATGACAGGACATCTATTAAGACATCAGGGAATAGCTTTCACGATACATGATACTACGGCCTTGCTGAAACCTGTGTCATGTTAAATAAATGAACCCTCATAAATCGAAAAGTGAGAATCGGTTGGTTATGGCACAATCGTCTTTCATCCCTGGAACAATTGACAAGATAACTTTATGCGTGTCAGCTATTCAGCCTTTCACTTTTACTATGTGTTTAACAACCATATGACAAATCCCAGCCACTGCGTCTCCATATATGCTAGAAAAATACTTAACCCACCACAAGTAGGCCTTAAATTATAATTATTGATAATTTATTTTTTTCAAAGATTTCTTCAGACTTATCCAAAAGAAGAAAATAAGATGCATGTATCGAAATAAAAGCAATGATTAGATTCATGGGAATTTTTCGTTAATGTGTTTGGAGACAAGTCTGGAAAGTGACTGAACAGTGTCAGCAATCTCAGACATTTAGCGTGATGTCAATTGACAAAAAGATGGTACGTGTTTTGGTAGTATAAGTAAGTATTTCAAAATTAAAAGGACCAAAAAATTCGTATTAAATTTTAAGGCCAGAATAAACTACAGCAATGTTTTTCATGTGTTAAATATGCATCTGGTGAGTTTGCTTTTTGTAAGATGATGTTTTAGTAGTGATATGAGCGTTTATACGAGGACTATGATAATATTGAAGATAACGAGCGCCATGGCCATCTCTGCACATCTTGAACCAATTAACTAGCTCGAAAAGTGAATGAAATGAGTATGAACGAATGCCGAACCAAAGTCAGTATATGGTGATGAGGGCGTATATACCGGTGCATCCATGAAATGTTTTCGGATGCTTTGGGAATTAAACATATGACGGCAATGTTTCTTCCAAAAGTGTTTTATATCGAACAAAAAAAAAATCAGTAAATGCTAGATCAAGTCAGTAACGTTGCATAACTACTGAAATGTGCTGTAGGAGGTGATAAATCATGAGTTAGAAACCAAAACTCAATCGTCTCAGTGCAAGCATTCTGAATGGAAAACAAAACAAAAGAAAAAGTTTGACATTAACATTCAAATTTAATGTTATGCTCTGAGAACGATCAGTAACGATTACTATTTACAAGTTAAACGCTATTTGAGTGAAGCAATAATGAGAAAAGGAACCACAGATCTTTTTGGCAAACCAATGCTTGCTTTTGTACCACAGTAATGTACCTGCTCACATTTCGTCGCTAGTTCGCAAAGATTTGGCCAAAAACAAAACTGTAATGATGCTGCAGCATCTATAAAAATGAGACGTGGTCCATGTGAATGTTTTCAGTTTCCTAATATAAAGAATACCTTAATGGACCATCGTTTTACTAACATAGATGAGATTATCGAGTCCAAGATTGTTTCAGGGATCATAAACAGCGCTGTCATCGTAATGTGTACTGGGGACTTTTTCCAAGGAGATAACAAGTAAACAAATAAAAAACTCATTTCCAAAACAAAAAATCACCGTTATTTTTATAAACACACCTAGTACGTTGTGAATGTACTCTTAACAGAGCCCTATTATTACTGGAGAAATACGTGTTTATTTTGTTACATGATAAATTGTACGATTTTTAGTTGCAACGGAGACCCTAAATCAGGGTAAATATCATCCATCAAATCGAAAAACACCTTGGTTGCTATGTGAAATAAGTGTGTTAGAAGCCAAAAAAAGAATCCATTAGGGTTTCAGTTACCGGCTGAATTCCGGTATAAAAAGACTAATCGCCAGGTGAATGTAATGAAAGCTGCCGTTAATCGCCACTGTAATGTCATTATTTCATTATTACGTTGTTCCGTAGGGACACGAGCGTGAACGCTTGTACAGTGTGTGTGTGTGTGTGTGTGTGTGTGTATGTGTGTGTGTGTATGTGTACGTGTGTCCGTGTATGTGTGTGCTGGTGTCTGAATGTGAACGTTTTACATTGTTACCTTGAAAACGGTCGTGTGGGCGAGACGCATTTGCAATAACAGTCCAAATGTTTGAGCAATACATAACCCTGGCGATGAGGATTTTTTAATCAGTCCCGTGGTGGACGTTATTGCTTCGAAACACAATGCTGTTGTGCCCGCCGTCGGATTAATAACAGCGGAGTCTGACATTTGTTGGGCTTTAGAGAAGTATAGAGAGCATTTGTCTTTTTATGAAAGAACAGGCGTGATTTGCATCGCCATATAGTGCTTCGCAAACCACTGAAAAGAACACAAAACGAGTTTCGTAGTAACCATGTGTGCTTTCAAAGTATTTCCTTCGTGTCAGTTTTTATTTTGACAGTAGGTGATGTATACGAGATTATCACAACTGCTGATACATTAGCTTCTAGTATGATGAGATCCTTACTGGAAATGCTTGAAAGGGAAGATTTCGGTGAAGATAAAATTATACTTCCCCCTACAGTGAAGTGCGCAAACGAAGAAAGGGGGGGGGGAGAAAGATTATCGTTTGGCGTCCCGTCTAAGTCAAGGTCATTAGAGCCGGCGCACTTGCTCGTAATGATGGAAAAGCAAATCCTTTCAAAGGAACCACCCAGGAACTGCCCGGAGCACTTTAGCGAAATCATGGAAAACATAGACCTAGATGGATTTGAACCGTTGTCCTCCTGAGAGCGACTCCAGTGCTCTAACCAAGCAGTCCTTAGCTCGATGTGTCCAAACGAGATATGCTTTCATGATAAACTATAATCACAGCTGTTTCGAGTGTCCATTAAGAATAATCACCCACTGACGACGAAGCTAACCCCTGCTTCAGAGATTGTTTTAAAGCAGGCTGACGACTAGTTTCTGTCTGTCATCAGTATACAGGTTTTCGCACTCCATTCCAAATATTATCGTATTATTATCATTAGGACGAAATTCGTGACCCTAATCAAGTGAAAGAGTCTCAGACAAGAAACGAGGTACCATAGCGTCGGCAGCCTCTTCAGCTCACACCCAACCTGGTTCTGTATTATGCACATTGTCGACTCCACAAAGATAAACATACCTGGTCGGTAAATTAAGACAGAAACCGAAATATGGAAAGTAAAAGACAGTTAGAGTGTTGAAACCGAAGAGCGAGAGTACTCGGATGCAGTTAAACGTCATTAGGAAAGTTAAAGAAGAGAATGAACTTAGTAACTTTAGTCATTACAGAAATTGAGAAGAATGTTCTTAGAAAGAACTGGATGGGTACGTAATGATTTGTTACGACATAGAACAGGGTGTACTTAAGGGAATTTCTATACTTGCTAGCGTTATGAGTGCTGAAAATTTCATTTAGAACACGGTTACATAATGCAGGACAACGAGAAGGGGTTGGCACACTAGTAGAAGAAGAAGACTATGCAGATGATACTGTTAATCATTCTAGAAAAGCTTCAAAATATTTGAAAAGAAGAGCAAAAACTGATCACCTAAAATATGTACAGAATAATAAATTTGGAGGCATTGTATTTAGCGATATGTTACAAATGTAAATGAATGAAGTGACAAGTATGATCTTACAATGCGTACAGGAGGTGTGTTGGCAAGTTAACATTTTGCACAATAATCTAAACTGTCAAATATCTTCCTAGAATCAAGCAAATGGTGATAACTGTAATAGCTGGTTATTGGAAAATTTTATAAATAATGTATTATTTCACGATATGTAATCAAAAAGACCACAAATTTACGGATTTATACAACATTACTCATCAATTCACTACAGTCTTTGAGTTGAAACATAGCTGCCATCCAGATGCTGTACAGACAAAGTCCAATTTTTGGCTGAAGGTGCCAATAAAATTGGACGACTGTCACAAATCAAAGTACAGTTAACTGCACGATCTGCTAACTCTGTAGGCTGCAGAAGTTTCTGGTACAAGTGTTGCTCTCTACTGGAGATGTTACAGTAACAGCACACAGTCTAGCGGCTAACGTCATGCAAAGGGACGAGTTCGATCCCACTCTTTCCTTTATTTTTTTAAACTGCACTCTGTTTGTCTGTTTAAAGTTCAGTGGAACTTCTAAGACAAAAATTCCAGAAACAAGTCTCCATATGAGCTCTTGGCTGTGCCAGGAACAGTTTATGCTTCTGTGTTTCCTCGGCATACAGTGGCGGCTTACCTTAAGCCACATCAAACCACGACCTGTCAGATGACTCTAGCAAGCATCCACCTAGGTGACCATAAATCACACGAGTTGAGCACGTATTGCTTTAGTATCGAAAAGCGTAATATTTGTTTACTATTATAGTCTGATCTCCCGTGAGAAGTAACTTCGATAAACCGAGTGAACATTGTGCAGTAACTCCATACATGTAGGTTTCTACGAACATATTTAACAATATAAATTTTAACTGATATTCAGGTATTTGTATTCAATTTAGGATTTGAATTTCTGTACTTGAATGTAATTAATTTTTACTAAGCGTTAAAAATAGTGTCGCAAGTAGGAAAAGGTCTAACGTCTGTGACATATTATTCAAAATCGGTTTAATATAGGGATGAAGGTAACAGGGACAGCTTAAATCATTTGTGTCTTGTGTAGGGGGAGTGCTATAGGACCATGTCAGGAAAAGATTTCCTTGTTTCAGTAAATATCCCTCTGCCACGAATGACTTTCCAAAACTCAGGAAGTTTCAGGAAGTTTTGATAACTGACATGTGCGGTGGACTGTGGGCAGTTAATCTTGATGTGACTTCTGCATTCAGTAGGCAAGGTTCACAAATTCAGAAGTAGGTCCGCCTGCTTAGCTGAGTGGTAACGTGCTTGCCTTCCATGCAACGGATCCGGGTTCGATTCCTTGCCGGGTTGGAGATTTTCTCCGCTCGTGGACTGGGTGTTGTCCTCATCACCGGCACGCAAGTCGGCAGCTATGGTAGAGCGGTTCTAGGCGCTTTAGTCCGGAACCGCGCTGCTGCTACGGTCGCAGGTTCGAATCCAGCCTCGGGCATGGCTGTGTGTGATGTCCTTAGGTTAGTTAGGTTTAAGTAGTTCTAAGTCTAGGGCACTGATGACCTCAGATGTTATGTCCCATTGTGCTCAGAGCCATTTGAACCATTTTGAACCGGAACGCTCAATGTGACGTCGACTGAAATAAGACTTGCAGTCGGCGGCCGAACTTCCCCGGATGGGGCCTTCCGGCCAACAATGCCACACCCTCATTTCATTTTTACAAGTAAGGTATACGAGTACTGTACGCTGTAATTAAAAGGAACAGAAATTGAAATTGATGACTCATCCTTCAGTTTTGCGTGAACGCCATCAGTTCACTCTTTAAACATAATAATGCAATAATGTTGGTGATAACGACCAACTCGTCGAGCAGATAATGTTTTTCGTCTGTTGACGTAGAAATTGTGTTGTGCACTAGGAACTGCTACCCACGACTGTACCCGTCACAGCTGAAATTGTCACCAACTGAGACGCTTTTCTGTCGCAGGGTAAGGAAAACAGTCAACATATTATATCAGCTGTTGCTACTGCACGCTAACGGCAGCCAGCATTCTGTGGATGCCATAGAAAAAGCTATCAATGACTCTTTTGGGAAGTCATCACTCGTTCGCTTATTATTCTGATTTATTTTCCGGACCAAAATAGACCTCAAACGTGACGTGATGAGAACATTAATTCTGCAGAAGTAGATTTCTACAGCGTGCAATCAATTAAACTGCCTGTGCATTGCCTAATTGTTTTAGATCATGTCAGATGATATAGTGCTGAGCATTAATTCTCTCTTACTGTATAACTACTGTTGTGTTCAATATACTAATGGAAAACCGTTATTAAAATATCCGCTATACTAATTCAAAAGTTACAGTCTGCCACAATAACCATACAGAGGAAATAAAATTTAATAAAGTATAAAGTACCTGTAATATGAATGTGCCTATAAAGACACAAATTTGTAAGGTGTTACATTTGCCCTTTGGAATCGTCTGTGTTTCCAGGCTGTCCGGCGCGACATTCAACTTATATGGAAATTGGCAGTAGAGTGCACACAAAGCAACCCAGTTAACAAATTATTTCGCTACACAGTTTCGTAAATATGATTCAGAACAACCAAAAATTATGTCATCAGAAGGAGAAAAATTAATCTTTGTATGTCTTGATATGGACAAGTATGTTAAATAGCGATTTTAATTTTCAGTACGAAGTTCTTAATTTGAGTGGATCATAAAATTTATACAGTGATAGGACAATTCTCATTTGCACTACCAATTATCTTTATATTATAAAATTATTGTTACATTTGTAGCTTGATGCGTGTTGTGAAACCAGTACTGAGACTTTAAAAGAAAACTTCTAATTTCTTCTGCTTATTTTAGAACATACGTTCCTGGCATATGGAAGGAACGCAGTTGGTTAATAGTCGTCATCAGTCTTCTGAGAAAGTTGCTTCTTGATATTATAATTGTGCATGGTCTTCCGTATTTGACACGAAGTATAGTAACCTTTAAAATCAGCAGTGGCAGAACAATGCATTTCCATGGCACATTCAATGGAATTCAATAATACCAAAATTTTAGCACCGGTTTCCAGCTTCTGGGATTCTGTAATTAAAGAATCCTTGGAAATACGTCTTCCTGATACTGTAATGAATCGTGACAACGGCTTTCAGCTTGATAAAAATTGGGATCATATTATTAAAATGATGCGGTCACAACGAAATCGACATTCTCAAGCGATACTCAGGGATTAGTTTGTTCTTACATCACCCCTGAACCACTCAGGGAAGCACACACAACTTGGCTGCCTTGCGCAAGTCACCTCCTGAGGCATGCGCCGTGAATCGCGAATACGATTCGCATGCGCGGAATTCGCTATAAATACCATGACTGCATCAGGTCTCTTCTGTACTCACCTGACGATGGCCAGACGTCTCTGGGCCGAAATATCGTGGCACGATGTTGATGGCATCCGGCTGCAAACCCGAAATTACTGGAAGAAGAAATACGTCGGGAAAATTTCAGAAGTCACAACTTTTAGTTTGTTTTTCGGTAGACTGCAAAACCCAGCAGACTCATTGTGAAGGCGATAACCAAGATTAGCAATCTCTCACACTTCCAGCGGAACAAAACACTTCCTCCGGAACTGCCGTAAGCTACAGAGTTCCCAGACCGTTGCAGCGGTGGCCACTTTTACTGCCACCTTACATGAGTTTCGGCCAGCAGATGGCGAGGTTTTGTCAAAGACAGTATGTAAGTTACATCCTGCAATAAGAAATTCAGGTAATTTGTGAGATTCTTAGTGACGAAACATGAATTTAGAAAGGGAACCTCATGTACATTATACGTGAAGTAGTTGTCATCAGCTGGTAGTTCGACTGATGATCTGATACATCTGTTATAAACTACGTGCTTTTGGAAATGTAAACAGGAAAATACCTTGTGCACCAAAAATACGTCGGAACATTAACGAAAGCCATTTTAAACGCTATACAACACTAATAAAACAATGTGATGCTCTATTACAGAATCGAACCATGCTTAACATCAGATATAATTTTTGTAGCTACATTTATCACATTATCCAAGGTGGAAAGCAACATACAAACAAAAAAAAAAGGATAGGTAAAAATCCAAAACTTTTTGTTTAAAACTTTTTCACATGTATTGGTAGAGCAGGTAAAAGTAAATGTCCTATAGCGTCCCTAGACTAGTTGAAACATTTGTATAATGAATATGACGTAAAGATATCTGAAGGTGTGACTGCGTGCGACATCGCTCTCTAAGTTTTTATATATTTTTAGGTTTCAGATACATATTTTAACGGTTTTTGTGATATTATTTACTACATAAGTGATTTATTAGTGGTTTCTTCATTCACCTCAGCCTTTCTTGTGTTGTGACCTGGTATTTGTGTTTCGTATCGAGCAACTTAACCTCTTACCTGTGTTTACATTCCGCGCTGACCAGTTGCAGCTGTAGAAGCGCATCGAACGCTAAGTACTAATTAATTGTGTGTGTATTGTGGTTTTATTTAGGAACTTTAGTAGTCTTCAAACAGTGTTCTTGGTGTTTTCTGGTGAAATAATTTCAGAAGAACCTTTTGGGAACTGTTTTCAGTTTCGTTACTGTGTCATTAGACGTTTGATTCTCTTTCTGCATTAGTCTTTTGTTATATTCTCATTTTTTGTTGATTAATACTGTTAATAATAGTAGTTACTTCCCTTGTAGAGTAAGTCTGGGATTATTTCAGTCAGGTTTTTAACATTCTTCTTATAGTAGTAGCGGAACTTAGATAAGTAGTTTTCTTGTTTCAATAAGTGTAAAATTTTACCATGAGTGAGAAGTGTGGGCTTTGCCGTAGGTTCGTGAGTAGTGGATTGCGGTGTGAAACTTGTTCGAAGTATTTTCACTGAGGGGAATGCAGTGGGGAAGCCAGTGGGCATTCTGGTGAGATCCTCTCCTGGAACTGCTGGGCATGTAGCAGGAGTAAGTTGATAGAGGAGCAGGAGCGTAAGATCTGTGCCATTCAGGTGCAGTTGCAAAACGTACAGGAGGAGCTAGATAGGATGAGGAGGGGGAAGAGGGTTGGGGAATTGGAGCTGGCTGTTGGCAAGAGATCTGCTAGGAGAAGAAGATTTTCAGATAGTTTTACTATTGGTGTTTGCAATAGATATGACCAACTGTCAGAGTCTAGTGGAGAGGAATCTCTAGTAGCTGTAGATGTAGCAATTATGCAGCAGACCTCAGCAGTTACGGTGGTTACGACAGTTGCAAAGTCAAAGAGGTAGAAGAAGGTTCTGCTGTTAGGTAGTTCTCATGGCAGAGGTGTAAGCCAGCAGTTGCAGGAAGTGTTGGGGAGTGAGTACCAGGTCACCAGCATTGTGAAGCCTAATGCAGGATTGGCTCAGGTGACTGTTAACATAGGGGGGTTATGTAGGGATTTTACTAAAGAGGATCAGGTAGTGATTGTGGGTGGGGCTGGTAATAGAATTGATAGGGATGGGGAGTATGACATAGATGGTGACCTGGAAAAGATAGCCACTCAGACTGGTAACACGAATGTACATTTCGTGGAACTGTTTCAGCGTCACGATCGGCCCTATCTTAATATAGCCGTCAGGCGTAATTACATGAGACTTGGGGGTGCGCTGATAACAGAAAGCGTAAGTCACATTTCAGTGGTGTCGGTGGAGTCTATCAGCAGGATGGGTTTCACTAGGCATGGCCTGCACCTCAACAGGTATGGGAAGGGGAGGTTGGCAAAGCTTATAGGTGACAGCATAGATGGGGGTGGTGGGATCACTCATGGGAAAATTCCTGCAGTAGTGGGTATTGAGCTGCATCTTTTTTAGATTGAAGTCAGATGACAGGTATTCCTGCTTAAGGGAAGTCTCTCTAACAAAGGAACCTCTTTTGACAAAGCTTAGGTATTCGAGTAATGAGGGAATTAGTATATTTCACCAAAATATACAAGGTATTAGAGATAAAGTTAGTGAACTGCTTATAGATGTTGACTACGAAATTATTGGCATATCTGAACACTTCTTAAATAAGGAGATAATTCAAAGGCTTCCTTTACCAGGATACAGGTTGGCTGGCAGCTTTTCTAGGAGCTCTTTGCGGTGTGGGGGAGTAGCCATGTATGTGAAAAACGGCATCCCATTTGAGTCAATTGATGTTTCAAAGTACTGCACTGAAAAGGTGTTTGAATGTTGTGTAGGTGTAGTTAAATTTAATGGAGCTAAACTTCTAACTGTTGTTATTTATAGATCCCCAGTCTCCGACATCACAACATTTTTGCTAAAGCTAGAGGAGGTTCTTGGTTCACTTCATAGGAAATACAAAAGGTTAGTTATATGTGGTGACTTCAACATTAATTGTATAAGTGATTGTGCAAGGAAAAGGATGCTGGTAGACCTCCTTAATTCATATAATCTTATGCGAACCATATTCTTTCCAACGAGAGTGCAAGGGAACAGTAGAACAACTATAAACAACATTTTTGTTCATTCCTCATTACTAGAAGGGCATTCTGTTTCCAAAAAGGTGAATGGCCTTTCAGATCATGATGCACAAATTTTAACTCTAAAAGATTTTTGTGATGCAACACATGTTAAATATAGTTATCAACTGTTTAGGAAAGCTGATCCAGTTGCTGTAAAGACCTTTGTAAACATTATCAAGGAACAAGAGTGGCAAGATGTTTATAGCACTGACACAGTAGATGATAAATATAATGCTTTTCTCAATACTTTTCTGGTGCTCTTTCAAAGTTGCTTTCCGTTAGAACGTTCAAAACAGGGTCCTAGCACAAACAGGCAGCCTGGGTGGCTGACTAGAGGGATAAGAATATCTTGTAGAACAAAGAGGCAATTATATCAAAACGTTAGAAACAGGCAAAATCTAAATACAGCAGTCCATTACAAACAGTATAGTAAGGTGCTTAAAAATGTTATTAGGAAGGCAAAAAGTATGTGGTATGCAGATAGAATAGCTAAGTCTCAGGATAAAATTAAAACCATATGGTCAGTCGTAAAGGAAGTGGCTGCTCTGCCGAGACAGGTCGAGGATATAGAATCAGTGCGTAGCGGGAATGTCCGTGTTACTGATAAGTCGCTTACACGTACAGTGTTGTGAATTGGCAGGAGCCAATTCACGGGGTTTTGAGGAAGCCGAAAGGCACGCGTTTAAGCTCACGCAGGCTGGCGTGAGGTCTGGAACAGTTCAGAGAAATAAGACTAGCAAAACAGGAGGTAACCGGTAGAATACTTAACTTTAATCCACAATTGGTGAACATCTCTCTTGACTGTACATGCTTCACAAGATAAATTTCAATTCAATACGGCGCCTTGCTAGGTCGTAGCAAATGACGTAGCTGAAGGCTATGCAAACTATCGTGTCGGCAAATGAGAGCGTAATTTGTCCGTGAACCATTGCTATTAACGTCGGCTGTACAACTGGGGCGAGTGCTAGGAAGTGTCTCTAGACCTGCCGTGTGGCGGCGCTCGGTCTGCAATCAATGACAGTGGCGACACGCGGGTCGCCGTATGCTAGCTGACTGCGGCCGATTTAAAGGCTACCACCTAGCAAGTGTGGTGTCTGGCGGTGACATCATATTCCTCCCCCGCAAATCGGCGAACGGTTGTGTTATAAGGCTTCCGCCCGCCGTGGGGAGGACCCCATGTTGACGTATGCGGCGAGGTGGGAAGCCTAACAACAGGCGAGGCTGCGCCACCCGCACCCGGCCATTCGGTCCGAGGGGAGCTAGAAAACGCCTGAAAACCTAGTCCAAGGTTCACGCCAACAAGCGGTGTATACGCCCGTAGATAGTCAGGAGGGGCCGAAGGGTCGACCTCCATCGGATCGGAGCACCCGACGGGCGAAAACGACAGATGGTCCGGAGCGGGCAAGAGTTCCATGGCGGAGGACAACTGGTCACGGGAAGCGATCGGCGGCGCGTGATCCAGGGAGTCGCCCGGCGGTTGCAGCGACGCGTCCACTGCGGGCGTCGCCGGCGGGAGAACAGGCGGCGGCGGCGGTGCGTCGCCATGGGGCAAAATGGAAGGCAGCGTCGGTAACACCTGGGGATGAGGCGAGCCAGTAGATGGGTCCCCAGGGCGCTGACCGGACGGCACCGTCGCTGAAATCAGACGGGGAGCGGCAGATCCCGTGCGACGACAGAGGCGCAGCTGAGTGAGATGCCGACGCACCTCACAAGAGGCCACCAAAACCAAATACATCGCGCGGCTGAGGCAGCGAAGAATGCGCCCTGCGAGCCAACGCCGAGAACCGCGATAGTGACGATAGTATACAACGTCGCCTGGGGCAAAAGCAGGTGTCTGCCGCTGCACAGAAACCTGATGCGGCGGATGTAGCAAAGACATCAACGTACGATGAGGGCGACCATGAAGCAACTCAGCCGGCGAGCGACCATCGCGGGGCTGAGAGCGATACGAGGACAAAAAGAGCAATAACGCGTCCTCCCGAGAATGCAACTCTTTCAACTTCAACATCTGTGACTTGAAAGACCTGACCAAACGTTCAGCGGCACCTTTTGACTGTGGCGAGAACAGCGCGGACGGCAGATGTTGAATACCATTGGCCTTGCAGAAGGACTGAAATTCTGCGGACATGAATTGTGGGCCATTGTCGGAAACAATAGTCTGTGGAAGACCTTCAATGCAAAAGATAGCGGACAACGCTTGGATGGTGGCAGAAGACGTCGTGGAAGACATCCGGACAACAAAAGGAAAGTGACTGAATGAATCCAACAGAACCAACCATCGAGCATTCCAGAATGGACCAGCAAAATCGATGTGTAAGCGTTGCCAAGGGGAAGTGGCTTTTGGCCATGCAAAGAATTTCCGCGGTGGTGCGGATTGTTGTTCGGCACACGCCACGCAAGAAGAGCACATACTCGTAATCGCAACATCGATTCCGAACCAAGTACAGTGCTGACGAGCAAGTTGTTTCGTGCGCACTATACTCCAATGTTTTTGGTGGAGAAGCTGTTAGACAGAGGACTGTAACAAACGTGGGACCACGACCCTGGACTGATCATTATCTGAACGCAACAGCAAAACACCACGTCGTACAAAAAGGCTCTCTTTGTGAGCAAAAAATCGGCGAACCAACGGATCCTCTATCCGTGACTTTGACAAGGGCCATTGCGTAGCAACAAAACGCAGAACGGTAGCAGGGACAGGGTCAGCAGCTGTGGCTGTAGCTACACGACGAAAATCATTCGGAAACGATTCGACCACGTCATCGGTTTCCGAATCAATGAACATGCAAGCAAGTTCGGAGGAATCGAATGCTCTATCCTCAGCAACAGGCAAACGGAACAACGCATCGGCGTTTCCGTGCTTAGCAGTGGACCGATACAAGATATCGTAGCGGTACTGCGAGAGGAAAATAGACCAGCGAATGAATTTCTGCGCTGTACGTGGAGGTACAGGCTTGTTCGGATGAAAAAGCGATGTCAAAGGTTTGTGGTCTGTGATGATGGAAGAGTGACGACCATACAAGAACTCATGAAACCTTTGAACACCAAATACGAGAGCCAATGCTTCTTTCTCGATCTGTGAATAATGTCTTTGCGCAGACGAGAGCAATTTGGACGCAAAGGCAATAGGGCGATCATGCGATCCATCTTTGTGCGCAAGCAGCGCACCGATCCCGAAATCCGATGCATCCACCATCAACAAAAGGGGTTTCCGGGGATCGAATGGCGTAAGGCAAGTATTGGAAGGCAACGCCGATCTCAAATGGCGAAATGCGCTTTCGCATTCCGTCGTCCAGACGAACGGAACACCTTTACGGCGTAAGCGATGAAGCGGAGCTGAAATGGAAGAGGTGTGGCGCACATATTTATGGTAATAATTAATTTTTCCCAGCACACTCTGTAGCTGCTTCAAATTCTGCGGCGAAGGCAAGTCTTGTATGGCACGGAGATGCTCTGAACTGGGATGCATGCCTTGGGCATTGAGTACATGTCCCAGATATGGCAAATCACGAGCAAAAAACACACATTTGTCCTTCCGCAAGCGAAGACCATTTTGTCTCAAGACCTAAATAATGTTCTGAGGTTGGCTAAATGTTCTTCTTCCGTCTTTCCAGAGATCACAATATCGTCCAGATAGTTCGCTGCAGTAGGGACCGACGCACAAACAGTTTGTAAATATTGCTGAAACAATGCAGGAGCGGATGCACACCCGAATGGCAGTCGTTTGAATCGATACAAACCAGATGCGTGTTAACCACCAAGACGCGCTGGGATTCTTCGTCCATCGGTATTTGCAAGTACGCATCTGCTAGGTCCAACTTCGAAAAATATTTACCCGGGCACAGTTTGTCAAAAAGATCTTCCGGGCGGGGTAAAGGAGAAGTTGCAGTCACTAGTTGTGGATTCACTGTTGCCTTGAAGTCCACACAAAGTCTCAATTTTCCGGAAGGTTTGTGCAAAATTACTAAGGGTGGCGACCAGAGAGAAGCCTGCACACGTTCAATTACACCATGTGATTCCAAATCGTTTAATGTTCTTGCGACCTCATCACGCAATGCGTGGGGAACATTGCGCGCTCTGAAAAATTTCGGTTGCGCGTTGACTTTCAGTTCCAAATGTGCCTTATAGTTCTTAGCGCAACCAAGGCCCGGTGCAAAAATGTCTGCAAACTCTTCACATAGACGAGAAACCCTGGCTGAAGGCACAGTCTGGTTCACTGATAGGACCAGATTTACGATAGACAAGTTAAACAACTGAAATAAATCTATACCTAACAAGTTCACTGCGGAAGAAGAATGAAGTACGTAAAATGACACAAGTTTTATTTGTCCCTTGTATGTTGCAAGAATGCTGCACTGTCCTAACACAGGGATTGCTTGTCCTGAATAACTACTGAGCTTAACAGTTGCGGCATGCAACAGAGGTGTGCCCAGCTATTTGTACATGTCGTGATTGATTACGGAAACCGCAGCTCCGGTATCGAGCTGGAACGATATCACTTTACTGTGAATGTGCAAATCCACAAAAAGTTTATTGTCCTGCTGACGACAAGAGCGACTGTTTTGTGCAACGTGAACTGACACTGGTACAGAATCACTTGCGACTTGACGGGATTTCCGTCGATGTCGACGCACACTTTTTGTGGGACGAACACAGTCACTGTTACAGAGAGTAGCACTGGGTGGAGTGGCATGAACTACATGAATTTCCATGGGCGAAGGTTCACGAGCGCGAGTATTCTTGGTTCGATTCCGGCGCGAAGCAAAGGGCCTGGAATGGTTGTGAGTGTCCGATCGGAGCTTTTTCTGGCAAACACTTTGAACATGACCTTTTTTATTACGGAAAAAGCAAATAGCTTGGCGTGACGGGCAATTCTCACGCGAATGTCTAGTAGCACACTGCGGGCATGATTTCACTGCATTTGCATGCTGGCGCGGGACTCTTGCTTGAGAGCCAGGCGGCTTTGGCGCGGCCAGGCGCGAGGACTGTTTATTGTTCCGTGCAGCTCGCCCGGCGGGCCGGGTAACCTGACATACGGGTGGCAAAGTTTCAAATGATTGCTGAGCAACGTCAAGTGTGTCCAGCCGATCCAATACGTCCATCACTTGTTGAAGGGAGGGATTGACTAGTTTCAAAATCTGTTCCCTTATACGAACATCAGAAACGATCTGTGCAATTGCATCACGCACCATAGTATCTGAATAAGGGAGTCCCCATTCACACTCAAAAGCACAATCCCTAGTAAGGCCTTGCAAGGTTGCAACCCACTCCCTATTAGCCTGACCTGCCGTACGTTTTGTACGAAAGAACGTATACCGATTGGCAACTACATTGACTGATTCTTTGAAATATGCATCTAATGCAGACAAAATTTCTTCGTAGGCCAGAGTTGCTACGTCGCGTCGGGGAAATAATTTGACGATCACATGGTACGTGTGTACGCCGACGCACGCTAATAAAAAAGGCTGCCGCTCGTTACCCTGAATTCTGTAGGCGGCGAGTTGGAATCCAAATTGGCGTGACCACTCTGTCCAGCTTTCCAGTGCTGCATCAAAAGGATGAAAATGTGGTGTAACTGCGTGTTGTGGCTGCGGTAGCGGTGAAGCGGTGGCTGCCGCCTCGTTTTGCAGCGCACATTGAGCCTGGACGAGCTGTCCAAGGGCATCAAATAAGGCCTGCATCTGCTGGTTCTGTAAGCGATAAAATTCGGACAGTACATCTGGAAATGTGGCGAAGCCATGACACAAGTAAATTAGAGCAATACGAACATTCCATCCTCGTCGCAATTTGTTGTGAATTGGCAGGAGCCAATTCACAGGGTTTGGAGGAAGCCGAAAGCCACGCGTTTAAGCTCACGCAGGCTGGCGTGAGGTCTGGAACAGGTCGGAGAAATAAGACTAACGAAACAGGAGGTAACTGGTAGAATACTTAACTTTAATCCACAATTGGTGAACATCTCTCTTGACTGTACATGCTTCACAAGATAAATATCAATTGAATACAGTGCCTTGCTAGGTCATTGCAAATGATGTAGCTGAAGGTTATGCGGCAAATGAGAGCATAATTTGTCAGTGAACCGTTGCTATTAACGTCGGCTGTACAACTGGGGCGAGTGCTAGGAAGTGTCTCTAGACCTGCCGTGTGGCGGCGCTCGGTCTGCAATCACTGACAGTGGCGACACGCGGGTCCGTCGTATACTAGCGGACCGCGGCCGATTTAAAGGCTACCACCTAGCCTGTGTGGTGTCTGGCGGAGACACCACATACAGTATTTAATAATCAGTTTCTGAATATAGCAGGTGAACTAAATAGAAACCTGGTCCCAACAGGGAATCACGTAGCGCTCTTAGAAAAAACTGTTCCGAGGCTGTTACCTGAAATGCTCCTCCATGATACTGACAAGAGGGAGATTGAGTTAATAATTAAATCACTAAAGACCAAGAACTCTCATGGATATGATGGGGTATCTAGCAGAATACTGAAGTATTGTTCTATATATGTTACCCAGTACTTAGCCATAGCTGTAACTTTTCCTTTAGGAGTGGTCGGTTTCCTGAGCGATTAAAGTACTCGGTAGTGAAGCCACTTTATAAAAAGGGAGACAGGGATAATGTTGACAATTTTAGACCTATTTCTATGCCATCGGTGTTTGCTAAAGTCATTGAGAAGGTTGTGTATACAAGGTTACTGGTGCTTTTAAATTCACATAATTTACTGTCAAATGTACAGTTTTGTTGTAGAAATGGTTTAACAACTGAAAATGCTATATTCTCTTTTCTCTGTGGGGTTTTGGATGGATTGAATAAAAGGTTGCGAACGCTAGGTGTTTTCTTTGATTTAACGAATGCTTTTGACTGTGTTGACCACAAAATATTACTACAGAAGTTGGACCATTATGGAGTAAGGGGAGTAGCTTACAATTGGTTCGCCTCTTACTTTAAGAACAAAAAGCAGAAGGTAATTCTCCGCAATATTGAGAGTGGTAGTGATGTTCAGTCCCAATGGGGCACTGTTAAGTGGGGCGTTCCCCAAGGGTCGGTGCTGGGGCCACTGCTATTTCTTATTTATATAAATGATATGCCTTCTAGTATTACAGGTGATTCGAAAATATTTCTGGTTGCTGATGACACCAGCTTGGTAGTGAAGGATCTTGTGTGTAATATTGAAACAGCATCAAATAATGTAGTTCATGAAATAAGTTCGTGGCTTATGGAAAATAATTTGATGCCAAATCACAGTAAGACACAGTTTTTACAGTTTCCAACTCACAATTCAACAAGAACCGATATTTTGATCAGACAGAATGGGCATATTATAAGTGAGACGGAACAGTTCAAGTTCCAAGGCGTTCGGATAGATAGTAAGCTGTTGTGAAAAGCCCACGTCCAGGATCTTGTTCAGAAACTAAATGCTGCTTTATTTACCATTAGAACAGTATCTGAAATAAGTGACACTTCAACACGAAAAGTAGTCTACTTCGCATATTTTCATACACTTATGTCGTATGGTATTACATTTTGGGGTAATTCTTCTGATTCAAAATGGGTATTTTGGGCTCAAAAACGGGCTGTTCGAGCTATATTTTGTGTAAGTTCGAGAACCTCTTTTCGACCCCTATGCAATAGTCTGGAAATTCTGACATTGCCCTTACAGTACATATTTTCTTTAATGTCGTTTGTTGTTAGCAATATTAGCCTATTCCCAAGAGTTAGCAGCTTTCACTCAATTAATACTAGGCAGATATCAAATCTCGATGTGGAATGCACTTCCTTGACTCTTATGCAGAAAGCAGTGCAGTATTCTGCTGCATCCATTTTCAATAAGCCACCACAAGAACTCAAAAATCTTAGCAGTAGCCCAAACTCTTTTAAGTCTAAATTGAAGAGTTTCTTCATGGCACACTCCTTCTATTCTGTCGACGAGCTCCTGGAAGAGCTATAAAATTAAGCAAATTCCAGTGTTACATTGTTGATTTTCTTTATTTAAACTTAAGACTTATCGCCTGAAAATGTTTTTTATATTTCATTTTATCTGTTTCTACTATCGTGTTATACTTCCATGTATTGACTCGTTCCATGACCATGGAGACTTCTCCTTAATTTGAACCCACGGAACAATAAATAAATAAATAAAATAAAAAAAGAATATAAAGGGATGGATTTCTGGGGGGGGAAGATGGTTCGACTTGAAACCACTGAGGATAACACGATTTGTTCCATAGGTGGCATCCTTCAGCTTCACGATTGTAAAACTGGCATAGACCGTAATAGTTTGAAACTAATTGCATGTAGAACAATTATATTCCGCAACATCTGGTACAAACGTAGAGGAGATACAGCTTTTTCTTTTAAATACAGCTGAGTCATAATGTTTAGTTATCATTGTGCTCTTATTTTGGGGCAGAAGGGTGCTCTTTCTTGGCAACTATATTGCTTCTACTAGGAGTGTGATTTCTGTTGGCCAGCCGGGGTGGCCGAGCGGTTCTAGGCGCTGCAGTCTGGAACCGCGTGACCGCTACGGTCGCAGGTTCGAATCCTGCCTCGGGCACGGGTGTATGTGATGTCGTTAGGTTAGTTAGGTTTAAGTAATTCTCAGTTCTAAGGGACTGATGACCTCAGAAGTTAAGCCCCATAGTGCTCAGAGCCATTTGAACCAGTATTTGATTTCTGTTGTCTGTGCTTTAACTTAAAGTTGTTTTGGAGGGCACTTGAAGTTTGCTCACGGAATTATAAAATGTTTCCTCTTGTCTGTGGTTTTCAACTTGTTGAGGATGGCACTGAATACCACATAAATGCTAAAACTCGACCTAGATGTCCGTAGCTTGTGGTCGTGCGGTAGCGTTCTCGCTTCCCGCGCCCGGGTTCCCGGATTCGATTCCCGGCGGGGTCAGGGAAATCTCTGCCTCGTGATGACTGGGTGTTGTGTGATGTCCTTAGGTTAGTTACTTTTAAGTAGTTCTAACTTCTATGGGACTGATGACCATACATGTTAAGTCCCATAGTGCTCAGAGCCATTTTTCGACCAAGATGTCTACTAAAGTCTGCAGTTCTACACCAAATGTTAGCTTCACACACAACGACCGAGTTCCATTAAAATTACCTTCTCTGTCGATAGCAACATCAATTTCCGAAACATTGATAATGAGGAACTGAACTTGTCACCACTAACTGTGCTCTGAGAGCCATACAGATACAGAAAAAAGACATTCTCATGGACTATTTATTCAGGTTTGGCTACTGAATTGAAATTTCTTGACTTTCCCAACGCAGTACGTTTTTCTGCAAGGAAAGTGATTTTCATACACAGAAGTACTGAGCTCTGCAAAACGTAGGGCGAAAGTAAGTTTCGCATGATATATTACTGCAAAGTAACATAACTCGAGAAAACTTGGACCATACACAGAAAGAAGTGACACAGTACAGTTCAGTACAGAAGGCAACTGGGGGCAGAATGCAACGAGATGAACAGAACTTTCACTTTTATTCAAAAGCAATCATATTCAGTGACGTCACTGCATTCATGAAGGACTCCTAGACATTACAAAACACCGAAAATGCTTCTTAGTAGGGTGTGTGGTCACCACCGACCGCTATGCAAACTCTGCAACGAGTTACCATGCCTAGCCACAAGGTTGGTAAGGAGTTCTTCTAGTTGGGCGTTCCATTCCTCCACCAGCATTGCTGACAGCTGATGTACGGTCTTTGATGCGTGTCGTGTTGCAGTATAAACTCCGCATATGGACGATGGGATCTAAGTCTGTGGAAGGGGCAGGACATTTCATTCGTTGAATATCCACTCGCCACAAGAGCTTCTCCATCTGCATTGTTCAATGTGGTTGCGCACCGTCATCCATGAAAATAAAGTAAGAGCCCAAAACACACAAATGGGAGGAAGTATTGAGCAGTGTTGACTGGAATACCCTCTTTCAAATTCTAAAGGTGGCAGGGATAAAATACAGGGAGCGAAAGGCTATTTACAATTTGTACAGAAAGCAGATGGCAATTATAAGAGTCGAGGGGTATGAAAGGGAAGCAATGGTTGGGAAGGGAGTGAGACAGGGTTGTAGCCTATCCCCGATGTTATTCAATCTGTATATTGAGCAAGCAATAAAGGAAACAAACAAAAAAGTTCGGAGTAGGTATTAAAATCCATGGAGAAGAAATAAAAACTTTGAGGTTCGCTGATGACATTGTAATTCTGTGAGAGACATCAAAGGATTTGGAAGAGCAGTTGAACGGAATGGACAGTGTCTTGAAAGGAGGGTACAAGATGAACATCAACAAAAGCAAAACGAGGATAATGGAATGTAGTCGAATTAAGTCGGATGATGCTGAGGGACTTGGATTAGGAAATGAGACAAAGTAGTAAACGAGTTTTGCTATTTGGGGAGCAAAATAACTGATGATGGTCGAAGTAGAGAGGATATAAAATGTATACTGGCAAAGGCAAGGAAAGCGTTTCTGAAGAAGAAAAATTTGTTAACATCGAGTATAGATTTAAATGTCAGGAAGTCGCTTCTGAAAGTATTTGCATGGAGTGTAGCCATATATGGAATTGAAACATGGACGATAAATAGTTTAGACAAAAAGAGCATAGAAGCTTTCGAGATGTGGTGCTACAGATGAATGCTGAAGATTAGATGGGTAGATCACATAACTAATGAGGAAGTATTGAATAGAATTGGGGAGAAGAGGAGCTTGAGGTACAACTTGACCAGAAGTAGGGATCGGTTGGTAGGACACGTTCTGAGACATCGAGGGATCATCAATTTGGCAGCGTGGAGGGTAAAAATCGTAGAGGGAGACCAAGAGATGAATTCACTAAGCAGATTCAGAAGGATGTAGGCTGCAGTAGGTACTGCGAGATGAAGAAACTTGCACAGTATAGAGTAGCATGGAGAGCTGCATCAAACCAGTCTCAGGACTGAAGACCACAACAACAACAACATTGAGCAGTGGAGCCATTGAATTAGTAGGCTGTTTGGCGACACTGGCTGAGTTGTAGTATCGACTATCCCTCTTGCGTCCTCGTTGCCAATAGCTGTGAGGAAAAGTTGGTTTCTGTGGGTTATATCTTATAAAGTCGTTTCTTGTCGATATATATACGGGGTTCACTGGCCCGAAAGTGAGGCGCGAAGTTCAGGGATTGGCGGTAGTGTCTCAACAAGACGTGGTGGAGAGGTCCGAGCGGCCGAAGCCACGAGCTGCTGAAGCAGGGTCTGCACAAAGCGAAGATACGGGAGTACTTTAGCGGGATCAGTGTCGACTACAAGCAGCAGACCGACATTCAGTCGGTTGGTTGGCAACGTTGGATCCGGACGACAGCACGTGGCCTGGCTGCCCTCTTCTAAGTGGCTTTCGTCGGCACCACTGAGTAACCGCTGAGACACACCGTGGATCCAAGGAACAGCTTGCTGATGTAGGGGAGTAATATTCTGTAATCCTCGTCGTGACTTGTTTCTTTGTCTACCTGCCCTCCTTATTATTTTGTGGTTTGTACCCGACCCTCAAAGTTTTATTGGGTCGGCTCTTGGGTCGTAAATATATACCGTAGTATCGTACTAAGAGACTAGTTGTCGTTTGAAAATATGTCCCGCTATTACATTGTCTTTCCTTTCTGATTTGTACCCGTCATTAGTGTTATAATTAATCAGCTTGTGGTCGTAAATACAGCCGGACCAATTGTAATAAGGCACAGGTTGCCGTTAAACAGAAGAGTGACAGTGTATTTATATTTAGCAGTTAACCAGTTAAATTCTTTGAGTGTAATTGCATTTCTCAGTCGTTAGTTATAATCTAAACTACATGTTGTACTATACTATTCTTTTTGTTTACTATCAGAAACAGTCTTGATCACAATTTATTTATTACGATCACCGGTTTCGACCACTACTGTGGTCACCTTCAGACCAATGTATAAGAACCTCCTTCTAGTGGTAGCGATTTACCACCAGAAGGAGGTTCTTACTGATTGGTCTGAAGATGACCACAGTAGTGGTCGAAACCGGTCACCGTAATAAATGTGATCAAGACTGTTTTTGATACATCTGTATCTAAATCTACATGATTACCCTGCAATTCACATTTAAGTGCTTGGCAGAGGGTTCATCGAACCACAATCATACTATCTTTCTACCATTCCACTCCCGAACAGCGCGCGGGAAAAACGAACACTTAAACTTTTCTGTTCGAGCTCTGATTTCTCTTATTTTATTTTGATGCTCATTCCTACCTATGTAGGTTGGGCTCAACAAAATATTTTCGCATTCGGAAGAGAAAGTTGGTGACTGAAATTTCGTAAATGTATCTCGCCGCTAGGAAAAACGTCTTTGCTTTAATGACTTCCATCCCAACTCGCGTATCATATCTGCCACACTCTTTCCCCTATTACGTGATAATACAAAACGAGCTGCCCTGTTTTGCACCCTTTCGATGTCCTCCGTCAATCCCACCTGGTAAGGATTCCACACCGCGGAGCAATAGTCTAACAGAGGACGAACGAGTGTAGTGTAAGCTGTCTCGTTAGTGGACTTGTTGCATTTTCTAAGTGTCCTGCCAATGAAACGCAACCTTTGGCTCGCCTTCCCCACAGTATTATCTATGTCGTATTTCCATATATGTGTAACACATTGATCACTGTTCACTCCCGCAACGTATTCAAAAGTAATGTTCTTTTCGTGTTTGATAGACCGGGTCATTATCGATGTATTTTAGCTGGATCTTGTGGTTCCGTCGAGTGAGTTCTCCTGTCCACAAGTGATGTTTTAAGACGTTCCTTCAGCGCGGTCTCAATAACTGCTAATCAGTTTAACCACTAAAATATTAAAAGCCAACTGTCACCAGGGATTTAGTCAATTGTCAGAAGGGGGTCCAGTCGCTCCTTGGCTGCCTAGTGAAATTAAGAGGTTGGTTGCTTTGAAGTAAATCTTATCATTGTCATATTGTTTGCTAATCTGTTTAATCTTTAAGCACAGGTGCGCATCTTAACCCTGAACCTTTCGACGTACGGTTTTCAAATTAAAAGTTAAGTCATTTATTTTGAGTAATTGAATCACTCTTGTCATCAGTGGTGCTTACATAGTTTTGAAGTGTTGCAGAAGGGCATTCAATAAGACAGACTGTGTCCAGCACGGTAGTAAACACCGCTGATTCATCCGATAACGGGTGGGCTGCAGATCCGGCCGTGTTGCAATCACTTTCATAATGTTTGCTCTTTGGCTATACAGCACTTCAGATTTCTTTTGCCAAGACTGAAAGCTTATTCAACTTAAGGTTTATGGTCAAAATAATTTTGCAAATTTGATCATTTTGTTAAAGAAAATTTTATGGCAACGTGCTAAGATTGTCAGTCGACCACAGTTTATATATTGTTAAATAAACAGGTTGTGTGAAAAGGAAGTTATACTGGTAGATCGTCCTTTCTACGTTTTTCCTTATTTGCAGTAAGTACCACGTTTCAAGTACACTGTTCAAAACGTCGACTGGTGAGCGTAATGTGTTCAAAGATTCGGGAATTAGTACGCCCATACAGTTTTATGCTACTCCACACCATAACACCTGGACCACCAAAACGATCATGTTCGGCAATGTTCCTGGGCGCATTACCTATTCCCATCTCTCGCCACGGAAGGGCTCGTCCGGCACTGTGGAACATGATCGTACGATGTACGCAGACGTACTGTTGCATGTATGTACTGACCTCCAAACTTTGAGTACGATACACGGTAACATCACTGCCTCATAACTCGCTCTATCTGCGCCAAAAATGCTATATTTTCTAAAAGCTAGGCCATCTGGAAGTTCCCTTTCTACGTCCTTCATTTCTGGCCAGTCCCTGTGTATACTATAAATTTAGAGTACATTGGTGAAGACGACTAGATGTCGTCGCCTTGTCAGTCGTGCAAATTTCTCAGACAATTGATCGCGATTTATTGTAGTACTTATTGCTAGAAGAAAATAATGAAGAAAAAATTATATACCACCAGTTACATAACGGAAAAGCTGAGCACATTCTATATTTAGAACAGAGTTCGACAGAAGTTACTGTAGACTCTAATCAGTCTCATTTAATAAATGAATATGATTCATACTACTAATATGTTACAGTGAACATATAACTCTGGGACTAATCCTGGACATTTGTGTAAATTAAATTTTAATCAGCCTGCCAGTTTCAATTAAAGCTATACGTTGCCTTCAGGTTGAAAATATGAATGAAAATTCCGGAATTGATACAAACACTGAAACCCCTGGAAAGTGTTCAATAACAACTGTTCATGTCATATGTGAAGTTGATTTACTAGCTTAGAGCCCCAGAAAGGAAAAATTAAAGAGTAAATCAAAACTTCTGCAAGAAAAGAACCGATATGTTCAAAACAAAGTAGCGTCATTCTCATCTGAAGCAAAACGTAGTGGCAGTTCACAGATTGGACATGCGAACAGTAATTACACTTACGTTCAGAGGAAAACAGGACAACTTGAACGACTAGAGATAGGAAAATCATATTCGTATATGTCTGCAGGAATGGTTAGCATTTCAGGCCACTCGGTTCAGCAAAATGGTTCTAATGGCTCTGAGCACTATGGGACTTAACAACTATGGCCATCAGTCCCCTAGAATTTAGAACTGCTTAAACCTAACTAAACTAAGGACATCACGTAACACCCAGCCGTCACGAGGCAGAGAAAATCCCTGACCCCGCCGGGAATCGAACCTGGTAACCCGGCCGTGGGAAGCGAGAACGCTACCGCACGACCACGAGCTGCGGACTCGGTTCAGCATGTGTCCTGTTGCCTAGTACGCCATGGGCCATGATACCTTGTTCCATGTGCGATGGCATCGACAGGTATAAGGCGCGAATAACGTCATGTGGTTTAGCCATCTTATGCTGCGTTCACCTGTCTAAAAAGTTCATCTGTGGTGGTTGGCAATGGGTCACAGCACTGCACCCATCGTTTCACCATATCCCACACATTTTTGATTGGCGACAAGACTGGTGATCAGGCGGGTCAGGGTAAAAGGCAGACTCACTGTGAGACCAAGAGGCACCCGTTCGTGCAACAACATGAGGTCGTGCATTGTCTAGCTGAAAAATGGCGTGCCGAGAGGTTCTAGGCCCTTCACTCCGGAGCCACGCTGCTGCTACGGCCGTAGGTTCGAATCCTGCCTAGGGCATGGATGTGTGTGTAGTCCTTAGGTTAGAGAGATTTAAATAGTTGTAAGTCTAGGGGCTGATGACCACAGATGTTAAGTCCCACAGTGCATAGAGCCATTTTTTTTTATTTTTGTAGAAAAATGGCGTCTGAGGTGTTGTGCAGAAAGGGTAAGGCTATCGATCGCAAGACGTGCCCTGGACACCCACCTACTGTGAGTTTTGGTTGTGCTCAATAGTACCCCACACCATAAGGCCTCGAGTCGGTGCTGTAGTATATCTTAAGCGAATGCAATCTGATACTGCTTCCCCTGCATGCGGCAAACCAAAATGCGAGCATCATTTTCAAACGAATAGAAGCTGGATTCGTCCGAAAACACTACGTGATGCAATACCTGTCCACAATGACGTCGTTCCATACACCATTGTCGTCTAACACGTTTCTGCATATTCATCAAAGGTAGGCGCAGAAGTGGATGATTCATACGTAACCCGTGCCATAATAAACGGCGACGGACTGTCACCCCTCATAGTGTACGACGCGTTACGCTGTTCCACTGTTGCGCCAGAGCCGAGGAGGACACGATCTGTTCTGCAATGACACTCGTATGAGGTGTCGATCTTCTCGGGGGATAGTCTGCCTCTTTCGACCTCACCCATTTCGTGTTCTATGGCTTTTCGTGAACCATTCTGCACACACCAGCAGCAGTGCCAAAATACTTGGTCCTACAAGATCAGCAGTTTCCCAGATGGATACATAATTGTAGAGGCGTTTCGCCCAGTTTTGAACACATCATACGTATCTGCTGGAGGAATTACGGAAATTTCATCGCGAATCGATCTTATAACTCTTGCAATTTTTTCAGCCAATCTTTTGGCCACGCTTTCGTAACAAACAACAAGGGCTTACTTGTAAGCTGCTGCACACACGTTCGACGTTGTCTGGATTTCGGGTGGTTTTACGAGGGCCAGTTGACTTTCCATTCGATGCACTGGCAGTTGCACGAAAGCTTCTTACCCACTTAAATATTGTTCCACGATTAGGAATAGGATATTGCTCCTGAATAGTGAAATGCTTTCGAGTGGCACGTTGCACGCCCACGACAGCGCCCTCGACTCCGAACGCACGATGTTGCCTCGACAAGTACGACATTATGGCATCAAACGTGACACGCAGCACCACTAACGGACATCGCCACTGTAGCTGTATATGGTTTTTAGCACCCCTTGTTCAGTTTTGAATTAGTCAAAATATTGTGAAACACCCTATACAAAACCTGTAGATCTTGAGGAGAGGAACCCACAGCCTTGTGATACGACCCTCATACTTCTAAGCTGGCTCATACTGCCAAGTTCTTTGTAAATTTGACTCGATTTGGTGTAAACTGTAATAATACGACACACTCTCTCAATCCGTGATGTGCCATTCCGTTTCCTTCTCACTTTACGGATGTTTCGCTTTTTCTAGTCAGTGTACGTATATCTCAATATAACATACAGTTTGAAGGTCTTTCGTTTCAAAAAGACAAATTACTTTGAGAAAAACATCAGCCATCCCAATTTTGAAGTATTTACAGTCACCAGCACGCATTTCTGGTTTTCTCTTCTCTGTAACTTCTGTACTACATATTTAAAGCTTCAGTCACCACATCGTTAAAAACATCAACTGCAGTTTAGATGCATCCGCTGATATGTGCAGATTTGCAATTTTGTTTACTTACCATACTTCGCGAGTTCTATGTTTGCAAAATATTACTCATTAGAGCAGTATTTTCTTTTCCATTCTGCTTGTTGTTTCTCTGATTTTCTATATTTATTCCGCTTGTTGTTTCTCTGATTATCTATATTTATAAGGGTCACATACTCACTTTTTCTTTGTATATTGCACAAAAATAGTGCAGTATCCACGCTATGGCCAACTAACGAGTTTGTTCTGTGGGAAAACTATGCCAATGATGAAAGTTTTATTTCTCTTTGCAGGTTCTAAAAGTGCTGCAGGATCAGTTAGATGGTTATAAAACGCAGAAAACTGAATCAACGACAAGCAGACTGGAAAGTAAGTGCATATAAAGAGAAATATTTTGTAAATGTACATTTCGCGAAATGTAGTAGGTAAGCAAAATTGTTTTTTGGCACAAGCCAGCTGCGGAATCCAAACTGCTGTCGATGTTTTCAACGATTTGCAAATGGAATATAAAATTGTCTGGTTGCTGCAGTCCTTCAAGTGGGGCTAACGTAATCCGCAATCACGAAGATCAGTCAGCACTAAATTCGCTAAATTACCGGAAAAAACTCATATTCACTATGCAATCAAAAGTTTTTCATATTAGGTGCATTGTGCCGCCACCTAATGCCAGGTACTCCAGGTCAGCGCCCTCAGTGGTCGGTAGAAAAAGTGAAAGAGCAGAATGGGGCGCTCTGCGGAACTCAAGGACATTGAACGTGGTCAGGTGTTTGTCAGTTGTGTCATACGTCTGTAAGCAAGATTTCCACACTCTTTAACATCCCTAGGTCCACTGTTTCCCATGTGATAGTGAAGTGGAAACGTGAACGGACACGTGCAGCACAAAAGCATACAGGCCCACCTCGTCTGTTGATTGACGGAGACCTCCGACAGTCGAAGAGGGTCGTAATGTATAGTAGGCAGACATCTATCCAGATCATCACACAGGAATGCCAAACGGCATCAGGATCCACTGCAAGTACTATGACATTTAGGCGGGAGGTGAGAAAACTTGGATTTCATGGTCGAGCGGCTGCTCGTAAGCCACACATCACGACGGTAAATGACAAACGACGCCTCGCTTGGTGTAAGGAGCGTAAACATTGGACGATTGAACAGTGGAAAAACGTTATTTGGAGTGATGAATCACGGTACGCAATGCGGCGATCCAATGGTAGGGTGTGGGCTTGGCGAACCCCGGTGAACGTCATCTGACAGCGTGTGTAGTGCCAACAGTAAAATTCGGAGGTGGTAATGTTATGGTGTGTCGTGATTTGCATTGAGGAGGCTAGCACCGCTTGTCGTTTTGCGTGATACTATCACAGCACAGACCTACGTTGACGTTTTAAGGACACTCTTGTTTCCCACTGCTGAAGAGCGATTCGGGGTTGGCGATTGCATCTCTCAGCACGATCGAGCACTTGTTCATAATGCACGACCTGTGGCGGAATAGTTACACGACAGTGACATCCCTGCAATGTATTGGCCTGCACAGAGTCCTGACCTGAATCCTACACAAGACCTTTCTGATATTTTGGAATGTCAACTTCGAGCCAGGCCTCATCGACCGACTGCAGCACTCCGTGAAGAATGAGCTGCTATTTCAAAAGAAATCTTCCAGCACCTGATTGAAAACGTATGCTTGACAGAGTGGGAGCTGTCATCTAGGCTTTGAGTGGGTCAACACCATATTGAATTCCAGCATTACCGATTGAGGGAGCCACGAACTTGTAACTCATTTTCAGCCAGACGTCCGGATACTTTCGATCATATAATGTATCTTAAATCGACTGTATTTGCCAAGAGAAGCCAGTATCGTTAGGTAAATGTCATTATTAGTTGAGATGCTTCACAAGTTGTTTCTCAGAAATAAGGGAAAGACTAAAATCTAGAAAATAATTTCATCCGAATACGCTGCAGACTGAATGTTCTCGTGGCTCGAGCTGTGACGGGAATCCCGCCTGTTGCATATTATGCCGGGGTCACGTCAGGTGACGTAAGCCCGCCACGACGCATATTACAGAAAGGTCAGGTAAAGTTCAGTAATTCGCGGCCACATCCCTCCATCAGTGCCATGGTGTCAGCGCCTGAAAGGCTTGCTGCCACCTGCGGAATCGCCTTTCGCTTTGACACTTAACTAGCGCGGCGGAATATAGCATTAGGCGGCTTGCATCACAGGGATTTTGCCGTACGCGCATTTCGTACTGCACCTGAAAGGCCAGTAGCTGTCGCTGATGTAATACTCAATGGATCCAACCCTTCAGTCATCGTTTCACTGATACCCATTTTCAGTCACCGATTATCTGCAGCCACTCCTCTGGGCAAATAACAGATTTTGATACAGTAATTAATGCTTAATTGTTTACCCTCATTTCCTCCTCGATGTGAAAATTTCTGCGGCAGATTTTAATCTTTTGGAAGTGACCTGTTGCTGAAAATCTGGGAGTAGCTGTAACGCTATCTTTTTCAGAAATTTTCTTCCCCGTATTTGCATTGTTCCAGCTGACTTGGGCCTTTGCGATGTATCAAATACACTCGAAGGAAAAAAAAAGAATTATCCGAAAGGGACGTAAATTGTTAGATGTGACGGGCATGTACAGAAAACAAAGGTGAGCACTTAAAAACAAACCTGGATGATTTATTCCAGAGAAAGGGCTTCACAAATTGAGCAAGTCAATAACCCGCTGGTCAACCTCTGGCCCTTGTACACATAGTTATTCGGCTTGGCTCTGATAGAACTGTTTGATGTCCTGCTGTCGCATATCGGGAAAAATTCTGTCCAATTAGAGCGATAGATCTTCAAAATTATCCCGAGATAGTTGGAGGGCCCGCCCTGTCCAACATAAACTCCGAAACTGACAAAAATTACTAATACAGCTAACATGGTATATCTGTGGTTTGCATTCCCTTCCATAACCCATATCTACAAAACTTAACATTTGCCACGTCTCAGACTATATATTCTTCTCATAAGTTCCACAAATCACTTAAAATCCACGAATGGCACGCGCCCCACCTAGCTTTCAGCATTGGCTTAGCTTCCCAGCTCGCTTACTGTATCAGCTTATATTAAAAAATAAATAAATAAATAAATAAAAATAAAGGGGGGGGGGCACTGAGCACTATGGGACTTAGCTTCTGAGGCCACAGCCCCCTAGAACTTAGAACTACTTAAACCTAATTAACATAAGGACATTCATCACACACATCCATGCCCGAGGCAGGATTCGAACCTGCGACCGTGGCGGTCACGCGGCTCCAGACTGTAGCGCCTAGAACCGCTCGGCCACGCCGGCCGGCTCAGCTTATCAATTTCTCAGATTTTTTTTTTCTCTCTTCGGACACTACACATTAATCGGAAGATATGTTCTCAGCAGCGGATATTCTACTCACTACTCACTACTCAACCCAGGCAGCGGCTCATCCATATCCAACATCCCATGCACTTGCATGCCTTATCTAGTAGGGGTCTTCATCCTTACTTTTTCAACCATGCTACTGAGTGCGGCACTTAAGCACACACACAGAACCATGGCGTACAGTGTGTGGTTTGAAGAGTAGGAGCGCGTCATTACCAGTGCTCAAGTTAGCGTTCAGAGTGCCACACGCGTAAGTACGCATGCAAGCATGGCGTGTTGAATTTTATCAGGTCTAAAATCTTGCTTGGTATGTGCATTGAGAGTACGTTACTTGTAGCCACGTTCCGTGTGAAACCCCCGAACACTTATTATCGCTTCCTGCAGCCGTAACTATTGCAGTATGAACATGAACATGAAACAAAGGAGGCGCGGTACTTGTGTTAATGAGTAAAATTACCGTCACAATAATATTTCTTTGATTAAAAACCTGCGAGCCAATTTTACAGATGACTATTGAAACTATTTAATAGTGAGCAGTGAAATACACGAAAAACTACGCACCAGGAAGAAATTATCCGAATTGGATTGAAATCCTCGTACATGTGACGTTTATGTACAGAAATAAAAATGATTACATTTTCAGAAACATTGATTTATTTATTCAAGGGTTTCACGAACTGAGCTAGGCAGTGACCTATTGCTCCACCTCTGGCCCTTGTATCACCAGTTATTCAGATTGTCATTGACTAATAGAGTTGTTTGATGTCTTCCTGAGGGATCTGGTGCCAAATTCTGTCCAACTGGCACGTTAGATTGTAAGAATCCTGAGCTGATTGTTGGGCGATGCCCTTAGTGCCGATACCTGTCGAAAATGCTGTCCAATGAATGTTTTGGCATGCACGGAAACCAACAGTTGGAACTCTGGGTTTGGGCATACGTTATCCTGCCTAAATTAAGTCCAGGACGGCTTGTCATCAAGGGCAACACTGTGGGGTGTAGAAGTCTTCGACGTATCGTCGTGCCGTAAGGTAACAACCAAAGGGCTCCTTCCATGAAAGAAATGGCACCTGAGACCATAATACGGGTCTCAGATACGTCTTGGACCGGGAATCTCACTGACTGAAGTGGAACTGAAACTTCCTGGAAGATTAAAACTTTCTGCTGGACTGATAGTCGCCCTCGGGAATCTTGACTTTTGCGGGCAAGTGCTTTACCTACTGAGCTACCCAAGAACGACTCAGCACCTTTCTCAAAACTATACTTTCACCAGTGCCTCTTCTTCCACCTCACAAGGAGATGAGGTGCAGGTGGAAAGTAAAGTTGTCTAAGTCGTGCGTCTAGAGCTCAGTCGGTACAATACTTGCAGAGATCACGAGTTTAGATAGAGTCCTCGTGCGTCACACAGTTTTCATCTCCCAGGAAATTTCATATCAGAACACAATCCACTGTGGAGTGTAGATTTCTTTCTGGAGTAGAATTGTCTTCAGTGATGAGTCCCGCTCCGAATCGAGCCTCGATGACCAGCAAAGCCATGTCTGTAGGTGACCCGGCCAGAGATGGGACACGAACGTGACTGTCGCCCGCCCCACTCGCCCGACAGCAACGAGTGATGGTCTGGGGTGGCAATTCATTTCATAGCAGACCCCCTTTGTTATCCGCGGCGCCCTAGCAGCACACCAGTACGCCGACGAGATTGTACACCTCGTTTTATTGACCATCATGGCAAGCCGTTCTGGCCTTACACTGCACCAAGATAATGCCCTTACGCACACGGCAGAAGTTTGCACTGCTCATCTCTGTGCTTACCAAACCCAGCCTTGGCCAGCTAGGTCGCCACATCTCTCCCAAGATGAGAACATTTGGAGTATTATGGGCTGGGCTCTCCAACCGTCTCAGGATTATGAAGATCTAAGGTGCCAATAGGATTAGGTTTGGCACGATGTCGGTCGAGGGGACGTGAAACAATAGCCGAATAACTGTGTGCGTAAGGGCCAGAGGTGGACCAACGCGGTATTGACTTGCTCAATCTGTGAACCAATTTCTCTTGAATGTTTAACACAAAGGCGTTCTGCATTCCATGTTATTTTTCTCTCAAGGTAGTAAACCTGTGTTAGTGAGATTGGAGAATTGGCTTTAGATGGTGATACGGTGGTGTCGAAATGTGGATGATGGAAATGCCGAATTGGAGGGAGGCATGGGAGGGATGTGAGTAGCTAAACAGGTATATTTTAACAAGTGTGTGAAGGGATGGTGGTTTGGGAGTGTTCCCGGTGTACACGACATAGAGGAATGCGTACAGAATAGAACATTGAGGCACACCGACAGTTAGGTGAAAAATACGAGAACAGGTGTAAGACGTCATTGAAGAAAGGATGCTGCAAAGAAAACGTACCACAGCAGAGAAAAAAATTATTACGTGTTAGGGAAGACAGATATTGCGAGTTTTCTTTTACTTAGCTGACGAGAGATGAGCGGGTAAGGTAAAGATGTTGGTTGCCTATGTAATGGTAAAGATGGAAGCCATATTGTGTATACACGGGGATTACAAAAAGAATGGCCAAACTTTCAGAAAACATTCCTCCCACACAAAGAAAGAAAATATGTTATGTGGACATGTGTCCGGAAACGCTTACTTTCCATGTTAGAGCTCACTTTATTACTTCTCTTCAAATCACATCATGGGATGGAAACACACAGCAACAGAACGTATCAGCGTGACTTCAAACACTTTCTTACAGGAAATGTTCAAAATGTCCTCCGTTAGCGAGGATACATGCATCCACACTCCGTCGCATGGAATCCCTGATGCGCTGATGCAGCCCTGGAGAATGGCGTATTGTATCACAGCCGTCCACAATACGAGCACGAAGAGTCCCTACATTTGGTACCGGGATTGCGTAGACACGAGCTTTCAAATGCCCCCATAAATGAAAGTCCAGAGGGTTGAAGTCAGGAGAGCGTGAAGGCCATGGAATTGGTCCGCCTCTACCAATCCATGGGTCACCGAATCTGTTGTTGAGAAGCGTACGAACACTTCGACTGAAATGTGCAGGAGCTCCATCGTGCATGAACAACATGTTGTGTCGTACTTGTAAAGGCACATGTTCTAGCAGCACAGGTAGAGTATCCCGTATGAAATCATGATAACGTGCTCCATTGAGCGTAGGTGGAAAAACATGCGGCCCAATCAAGACATCACCAACAATGCCTGCCCAAACGTTCGCAGAAAATCTGTGTTGATGACGTGATTGCACAATTGCATGCGGATTCTCGTCAACCCACACATGTTGATTGTGAAAATTTACAGTTCGATCACGTTGGAGTACATACTGACGAAACTAAAATGAGCTCTGTCACGGAAATTAAGCGTTTCCAGACAAATGTCCACATAACATCTTTTCTTTATTTGTGTGTGAGGAATGTTTCCTGAAAGTTTGGCCGTACCTTTTTGTAACACCCTGTATAGTGATAACTAGATATGTTGCTATGTCCTGTTGAATTCGGTGGCCAAGGACGCTACGAAGGATTTTGCTGAATTCGAGGATTTCTGAGCGTAGAATATCATTGTAAAGGTCGGCAGCGGTTTTATGAGGCACTCTCCGAGGTTCCTTAAGGGAGTGATAGGTAACTGTGTCATGACTGGCAGCAGTATTTCGCTTTTTAGCCTTGTCGCTGCTGTAGTTCGTCCTTGTTGTGGTATGCTGGGTAAGTACTGGACGTTGGAGCGAGAAGCGAGAAATCTACCTTACTCTGTTCATAAACATTGCGGTCCATGGATTCATCAAAGTTGAGGTCATGTGGGAATGTGAAGATGTCTTAGAGGTAGGAACTGAAATAATAGGCATTAGTGAGGTTGTGAGGAAGTGCCTGATGTGGAATGGGTTGCGATACTTGGGTGTGTGATTTTTTCGAAAACCTATGCAATGATTTAGAATGTTTTGTAGAAGTTGCAGGTGTTCTGTTTAGATTACTGCTTGTTATGTGCCACTCACAATGTCCTTTAGCTTGTAAGTAATACAGAACCTATCACTGGAGCGATCAGTGTCTCTGTGACGAGTACAAAGGAATTCTATGTAGTAAAGACGGGATTCTTCGAGAAGAGCGAGAGGATGTGGATTATTTGCGACTGTCTTAGTATGGAGTAGGGCTAGTTTGGTAATTATATTACCTGGGATTCGTGGTTACTAATACACATAAGCTATTGGGTTCCTAGTCCTTCAGTTTACAAGACTGGGCGTCCTGGCGTACTGTGTGTTATCTGTAGGGAAGCCACTATCACGATATTACTAAAGAGATTATTATTAACCCACGTGATTCGCTGAACACATGAGGTTTCAGGACTGCACTGTCCCATTAAAAAGATCCGTAAAACGTCGAAGGCCAAATTTGTCACTTCGCATTACTACTAACATACATGTAATGGAAATCTGTATGTATTAGCCTGTAACATTGCGTGCCTTCAAATTGTTAAGCCATTAAGTACAGTTGAAAATAATAAGCCAGCAACAAAAATCTATTGTCAAAGATATGAGACTTTTCCTTGGACATCTGAGTGTATAATGTACGTAAATGCCGGCGTCACAGAGCTTTGTTTAAAAACGAAAGCCAACTGAAAAACACCTAGCTTGTTAAATATATGTCAGAGTCACAGGCAGCGCTGCTGTCAACAGTAAAACTTTTGAACATTTATGTGTCAAGTGATGACAAATCCTAAAAATGATCTTATTCCTATGTCACAATCATTGCGTCTATCAACAAATGAAAGAAAATACATATCTTCCCACATATGAAACCCGTGCCAAAATATCGGAACTCATGACTAATGCTTGATTCACATTGCAAAATGTGTTAACTACGTGCGTTACAAAATATAAAAAGGAAACATGAAAACTTAATGACCAATGATGAGATTACATTTGTACAGAAGAACAACACTGAAGTCGGTCCAGATATGCACAGAGTACACTTCCGTCTTCCCTTTCAACAAGTTGCCACATTCGTCTTTTAAAGCTCAAAATAATCGTATCTCCTCAAAATCCGAGAGCAACAAAGTTTCTCCTTCAAGTTCGAAATGTTCAAGCTGCCATTGATACTTCGGAACGAATGATGCCCACGCTGAAGGTGCCTTGCTGCCGCCGATGAATCACTCTCTTTATTATTGTGTTCCTTGGAACTTATTTTAAGAAGACCTACATATTTCTTCTCACAATCCTGATATTTTATTTCATATACTCTCACATTTACGATCCAGTTTTCAACTATGCTAATTTTACGTACCACATTTTAATCTATTTCTTTATCTGTCCGGAATTTTGCCATATCCATTTTCCCATGAAAGTTGCTACATGAATAGTTGACTGGCTTGCCTCAAAAAGCCGAACAGATCCACCCACACACCAAACGTTTGTACCCCATGTCAGCTTGACACTATACATAATTAAGAGTATATGTAACTATCTGACATAGCTTAAACTAGTTCTGCTTTCCTCACTTATATCACCCTGTGTCACTCAATTCCTTCCCCCACCCTCTCTCTCTCTCTTTCTCTCTCTCTCTCTCTCGCTCTCTTTCACACACAAGGCACACCCACACACGCACCCCCCCCCCCCCCCCCCCACACAGGCACGCACACACTTGACAGAAAAGAAGCTGTGACCTCCGCAGATACCTACAATTAGATATCTGTTCGTTCATGCAGCCTCAGATCTCCTCAATGGTTAAAGATGTCATCCACAGTAGTACTGTGTTTTACATATGTTCCGTGCAATTACTAGATTCTGGACGGTAGAGCACTTACCTGCAAATGGCAAAAGTCCCAAGTTTGAATGTCTGGGTACGGCACACAGTTTTATTCTGCCAGGAAGTTTCATATCAGCACTCACTCCGCTGCAGGGTGAATATCTCATTCTGGTTCACAGAGTATGGCTGTGTATGCGATATAACACGGCAGGCAAAGGGGACTGTGACCACTAGATATACTTTAATTTTTATTTTTAGGTCATCCTTTCACATTTCGTCACAGAACTATGAGTCAAGCACTGAAACAGTGATTTGTTTCTTCCGTACTAGACAGTGCCACAGGTAAGTTGGTTGGTTGGTTGTTTGGGGTTTAAGGGACCAAACAGCAAGGTCATCAGTCCCTTGTTTCAAATGTGGTCCATTCCGCTAATGTGACAACTCAGGAAAGTCAGAACAATAAAAGGGAAAAGGCTAAAAACGTAGACGGGCAGTCAATTTGTCAATGGTAAAAACAAAATGAGGGAAGTCAGCAAGTGAACGAACCCAATGCTATGCTGAAACAGTATAGGCAAGACCACCTGTGACTTAAAAGGTGCAACCGCTAGAATGTAGAAGTACGTATAAGAAAAGGAGACTAACCAATCCTTTAAAAAAGGTTAAAAACAGAGTAAAAGGGGAAGAAAAGAGGATCTCGGTCAGGGAGGTGAGTCGGGAATCTCCAAACACGGCTTACAGTGGGAGACAACCAAACACTTACCGCCCTGCCCCAACACCAGAGAGAGATTAAAAACCTTAAAACTGAGAATAAAAACCACTTTCCCGGAGGAAACTGAGAACAAGAGAGACCATCCGGGAATCGTCAGCCAACATCAAAGGTAAAGTGTGGGGGAGACTGTACTTAACACGCAGAGCCAAAAGAAGGGAGCAGTCAACCAAAATGAGGGCTACTGACTGGAAGGCTCCACAACCACAAAGTAGGGGTGGCTCATCACGCAAAAGAAAACCATGGGTCAGCCTGGTATGGCCAATGCAGAGACGACTCAGTGTGGTTGAATCCTTTCGGGAGAGGCGAAAGGAAGAACGCCACAGGCCTGGTGTTGGGACTGTTTAATAAAGGTAAAGGCCTGGGAAATTGCCATCAATTCCGCAGTAAACACCCCACATGTAGGTGGCAGCAGATGATTTTCCGTTCCAACAGAGGACGTGAAGGCATACCCCACATGATCAGCAGACTTAGAGCCATCGGTGTAAAAAACAACAGCATCCCAAAACTCCCATAAAATCTGGCGGAAAAAGGAACGGAACATCATCGGGAGATGGAATCTTTCGGACCTCGGCGGAGATCCATCCGAATTCGAGGCTGAGGAACTAACCAGGGGGGGGGGTGGAGGGGAGGGAGCGAGGATGATAGGACAAAGAAGGAAGCTGAAAATCACGGCAAAGAGATGCAACGTGGAGCCCAACCAGTACACCCGCCCGAGGGCGGGAGTCGGGTGGGTGACGTCCATGGTCTGGGAACAGGATAGAATAGTAAGGATGGGTGGGAGAGGAACGGATAGCGAGTGCATAAGACCCCAGAAGCTGGGACCACTGAACCGAAATGGGGGGGGGGGGAATCCCAGCTTCAACCAGGAGACTATCAACAGGGCTAGTAGGGAAGGCACCGGTGGCCAAACGGATACCACGATGGTGGACTGGATCCAGCACGTGCAGTGCGGAAGGAGCAGCCGAACCATAAACTTGACAACCATAGTTGAAGCGAGACAGAACTAGAGCACGATAAAGATGGAGAAGGAGGGAACGGTCCGCACCCCAAGAGGAGTGGGCAAGGAAGCAAAGGACATTGAGTTTACGGAAACATCCTACCTTCAGAAGTCTGGTATGGGGCAGCCAAGTGAGCTTGTTGTCGAAAAGAAGACCCAGGAAACGAAACTGTGGGACCACAGGAGATCGTTGTGCATCGAGATAGAGCTCTGGATCAGGGTGGTTCGTAGTACGGCGACAGAACTGGACCACCCGCGATTTTGGAGGAGAGAATTGAAACCCGTCTGAGAGGGTCCATGCAGAGGCACGCCGTATAGCTCCCTGGAGCTGCCGTTCTGCAGATGCCATCGAGGAGGAACTAACCCAAATGCAGAAATCATCCACATACAGGGCAGGGGCGACCAAAGGACCGACAGAGGCCGCAAGTCCATCATTAGCAATGACGAAAAGGAGGACACTCAAGACAGAACCCTGTGGGATGCCTGTCTCCTGGGTCCGTGGAGAACTAAAAACAGTACCAACTCGAACTCTGAATGACCGGCAGAGCAGTAACTGGGGGATAAAAATCGGAAGTGGGCCCCGAAGACCCCACTGATGAAGGGTAAGTAAGATGTGATGGCGCCAGGCCGTGTCATAGGCCTTGCGAAGGTCAAAGAACACTGCAACCAAATGGCAGCGCTGGGAAAAGCCTGCCGAACTGCGGATTCCAAGCGAAGTAAATGATGGATTAGAGACCGTCCCTCTCGAAAGCCACACTGGTAAGGGGACAATAGATCCCGAGATTCGAGGACCCAATTGAGCCAACGGGCTACCATCCGTTCAAGTAACTTACAAACAACATTGGTCAAACTAATTGGCCGATAGCTGTCGACAGATAGGGGGTTCTTAACAGTCTTAAGGACAGGAACCACGACTATGTCCCTCCACTGAGAAGGGAAGTCACCCTGCAGCCAGATATGGTTAAACACCCGAAGAAGATGTTGCCGTTGTGGAACGCTGAGATGTTGAATCAGTTGGTTATGAATGGAATCTGGGCCAGGGGCCGTATCATGAGAAGAAGATAGAGCGGAAAGAAAATCCCATTCAGTAAAGGGGTAAAACATAAGGTGGAAGCTTCAGCCCGCTGTTTCTGGTGAAGGATAGCAGCTGGATAGGAGACTGATGCTGATGCCACTGCAAAATGGGTCGCAAGATGTTCTGCAAGAACTAATGGGTCCGTACAAAGGCCATCTGGGAGGTGAAGGCTTCGGAGGGTGGACTGCCGATGGCAACCTTGGAGAGAGCGAAGTGTAGCCCATACACGCGACAGAGGGACAGTAGAACCAAGGGAAGAAACGAATCGTTCCCAACATATCCACTTGCTCTGTTTGATTAAATAACGGGCCTTAGCGCGGAGGCGTTTAAAGGTAGTAAGGCTGGCTATGGATGATTGCCTCTTAAAGTGTTGCAAAGCTCGACGGCGATCATGGATGGCAATGGCAATGGCCGTATTCCACCACGGGACTTGCCGGCGACGAAATGGTCCAGATGAGCGCGGGACAGCAAGGCTAGCAGCGCGAACAATCGCGTCAGACACGTCACGTAGGACGTCATCAATACAACCCGACAAAGAGGGAGAGAACACGACGTGTGCAGTGTATAGACGCCAATCGGCGCGTTGGAAAGACCAATGAGGTAACATGTCCATTGGGGAGCGAGATAATCAACGGGAAAACGTCACTATCAGAAAGGTCGTCGTGTGGCGACCAGTGTAATGAAGGGAGGAGAGAGGGAGAAGAAAGAGAAAGATCAATGGCAGAAAAGGTACCATGACCGGCACCAAAATGAGTAGGGGAGCCATCATTAAGAAGGCACAAGTCGTGGTCTGCAATAAACTGGCCTATGAGAAGACCTCGTCTAGATGAAGGGGTACTGCCCCACAAGGGATGATGAGCATTAAAATCCCCAAGGAGGAGGAAGGGAGGAGGAAGTTGCTGAAGAAGGGCAGTTAAGACAGCAGGTGTAAGAGTCCTGTCAGGAGGGAGATAAAGATTGCAAACCGTGACCCCAGAGTCTATGTGGACCCTAACAGCAACCGCTTCCAATGTAGTTTGAAGAGGAATCCATGTGCTAGCAATGTCTGTACGGCACCAGAAGCCCGCAGGGGTCCGACCCGATTTCGACAGAAAACACGGAACCCACGGAGGGTCAGTGAGTCAGCATCAGTAAAATGAGATTCCTGGAGAACCACACAAGCTGCAGAGTAGGACGAAAGAAGGGATTTCAATTCCGGAAGGTGACGACAGCATCCATTACAATTCCATTGGAGAACCACAGAACGATGATTTAAATGGGGGCTGAACACGCTAAAGCCAGTCATACCACCGAGTCCCCACCCGTCACCGACAAGGAGGGGGCGACATCCATGAACGACAGGTCAGAATCCGGTTGTGAAGTCGGGGATGGGACCTCCGGTGACACCAGAAGCTCTTTGTCCTGGGACTTATGTTTCTTCTTCTTTTCAGGATGAGATCGAGAAGGGCTGTGTGGCATAAAGGAGCCAGCTGCAGCAAGATCAGGAACAGAAAGAGACTGGGCGACCTGGGTGCCGACAGACCGTGGCTCTCGCGGTCGTCGCGCGGCAGCAGACCTTTGGCCTGGAAGATGCCGGGAAGGGGCATCCCGGGAGAGGCGCCCTTGACCAGCAGACGCCGAAGGAGTGGGACACTTCTCCGGCTGGGGAGGGGGAGCAGCACCCAGAGGAGAAGATGTGGGAGCCACAGAGGATGGGGGGAGGAGAGGGGTCCGGGATGGGGGTAAGGAAGGTGGTAAAGATGTAACCAAGGCGTAACTAGATGTCATGGACACAGGGTGAAGAAGTGTATACTTCTTATGGGCCTCTGTGTAGATTAAACGATCGAGGGACTTATCCTGCTGTATCTTCTTTTCCTTCTTATATACTGGGCAATCTGGTGAACATGGAGAATGACTGCATGACAATTTACACACACAGGAGGGGGAACACAGGGACTCCCCTCATGGAATGGACGTCCACAGTCACCACAGAGAGGGGCCTGTGAACAGCAGGAAGACGTGTCCAAAACGCAAGCACTTAAAACACCTCATAGAAGGTTGGATGTACGGCTTCACATCACATCGATAAACCATAATCTTAAATTTCTCAGGGAGGGCATCCCCTTCAAAGGCCAGGATAAAAGCACCAGTATCAATGCGATTGTCTTTAGGACCCTTCTGAACACGCCGAACAAAGTGAACACCCCGCCGTCCGAGACTGTCCCAAAGTTCCTCATCAGTTTGAAGGATGAGGTCCCTGAGAAAAATCACACCTTGTACCATATTTAGAGACTGGTGGGGGTAATGGACACATGAATTGTGCCAAGATGGGTACAGGTACGAAGGGCCGCAGATTGGGCAGCTGAAGCAGTTTTGATCAGCAATGAACCCGACCGCATCTTGCTCAGGGAGTCCACTTCGCCAAACTTGTCTTCAATGTGTTCCACAAAGAATAAAGGTTTGGTATTGGTGAAAGTATCTCCAACAGTCCTGGTGCAAACTAGATAACAGGGGAAAGGTTTCGCCCCAAGCCGACGGGCCTGACCCACTTCCCAGGGGGTAGCCATGGAAGGGAAGGCCGAAGGGGCAAGAGAAGCAGCGCTTGAAGAATCAGTTCCACGCAGAGAGACGGCCGCAGAAGAACGGCCAGAGTTCTGGACCCATATGCGTTTCATTTGCATAGCGTCCGCCCTAATACCACCCACTCCGATCAGGGGCTATCCTCACGGGCGCCACCCAACCACAGCAAGGGCCGTCTGGCATGGCGGCCATTGCCGTGAGTTCCGATGCTCCAGGATGACGAGCAACCACTCCAAGGCATGCATGAGGAGGTCACAGCTCAGGTATCAGAAGTGTGATCCCTGTGTGTTCAGCGGGCTCAACCAAAAGGGTACATAGCGATCCCACCAAATGGGCTGGCTACCGTGCTGGCTATCCACCCTAGCATCAGACAACGACTTGAAAGAAAAGATGGGATGTACTAGGAGGGCGCACATCGGAGACACTAGGTAAGGTGCTCTTCCCCAAATGGCTCACACTACGGAGGAGAAATTTTGTAATGGAGGTCAAACCCCAGGGGGGACCAGGGAATGCCAAAAGGAGGAGATGATTACGCAACAAAGTCGAATCGTAAAAGCAACAGAACCAGGAGGATAGCGGGGGCCAACATAAGCAAGGAGACCAAGAGAGGAGAGGACGACAGGAAAGGAGCAAGGAGGGGAAAGGAGGGGAAGGGGAAGGAAATGCTGCACTGGAGAGAAAGAAGGTTGCAATAGCTCGGGGCCCCGTGCTCGCCACACACGTATCCACAAAAGAGTTGTGGACCCCCTGGGGGGCACAGGTAAGTTACCCGAAACTGTTAACACATACATGCCTTATTAATCCACAAAAATACACTTGATGTATCACGCAGTGGAAGCAAATAAGTAGTCACCGATAACAGTAAACTTGTAGTTTCATTCGGTGCACCAGAAATGATGAACAATGGAAAGATAACATTAAGTCTCAATCAATCAGCACCTTCTGTAACCATTCACTTCTCTGCCTCATGGAAGACTATGAAACATGTATAAATAAATAAATAAATAAATAAATGCCAGGTCACACGTGCCATCATTTGTGACACTTTGTGTCTTGGCGACCGCGCGGCGCAATGGCGTCGCCTAGGGCGCCTTGTCACGCTTCGCACAGCTCCCCCCGTCGGGCATGGGTGTGTGTATGTTGACCATCGTGTAAGTTAGTTTACGTTAGATTAAGTAATGCGTAAGCCTAATAACCGATGACTTTAGCAGTTTGGTCCCATAGGAACTTAGCACCACCAAATCTGGGCGCTTTTACGATGATAGACTATCTTCCGTGTAGTGGAACCTCAGACGCTGCCATCCGAATCGGCTGTAAGTGGTGCGACCTAAGATAAATGAATTTAAGATTTGAGATGTCTTGGCTCACCAGCTTAACGTTTTTTTAGAAATCCGCCCCTTAAGTTAAGTACGGCGCAAAATCGACAGGATAGACATATAATAGAAAACTGGGCATGTTTCATCATAATACAAGGAGTATTCAAACATATTTTCCTAGAAACCGAGGAAAGAAAGTTACGACTGACATCTGCGTATCCACAGTCGAAAAGCTGCATAATGGAAGCGCCGCTGGAGTAGGAACAAAGACATTTGGCTGAGGAACAGAGAAACCGTGTTCGATTCCCGAACAAATACCGCTTTGTTAAACTGTTTTCTTTCTCCGTATCGTATTTCCTAGGAATAGGAGGGATAATAAAGTAAGAAAAACGAATAAATTTCTCAAACGACTATCAGTAGTAAGTTTTAATCCTGGTCGGTTCTTTCACGCACTTTCATTCAGCTACATGGATGGTACTTGGCGTATAAGCACTCGAAGTAAATATACACGCGTCATCAAGAACATCTTATGAATACAGTATTCATGGAGCTATAGCGTGGATGCTGACTATTCAGCGAAAAACAGACGTGGTTTAGATTGAATATATTTGTTTTCCGAGAATTAATTTTGAAGCATACCAGACATACGGTAATATCGACTGAAAAATCGGTGCTGACAGTTGACCATAAATTATACTGTGCATCCGCATTACATCCGGGCGACTGGGCAATTCCCGCTTTGTCTCCCAAAAAATATTGCTATTTTCAAGTGTCAAAACAAAATTCGGTCCCACGCCAGACTGTAAACAAGTATCGCGCAGTTGGTCGTCTGTAGTTCCTCGTGCCAAATTCGCAGTAGTATTGCTCAGAATTGTTTTCATAAAACGAGGCTTAAAATTTTCATTCTTTAGTAAAGCCTCTGAGAAATTTATTTGCCTACATTTTTATAACTCCTTATTTATTTAGTTGCCTTGGTAACCCTTATATTTCTACCGTTTTCGATAACTAAAATAAATTACAAATAAAAAACCCGCACAAATCGCTTGAGAATCGAACATCGGTTCTCTACCCCTCAGCCGAATACCTTGGCCGCTACGCCAGCAGCGCTTTCGTTGAGCGACGGCCACGTTATGGGTACGTAAGCGATAGTCGTAGCAGTTTCTTTCCTCAGTTTTTATGGAAAATATGCGGTTGTGGATCTCGATGTGTCATGAAAAAAATGCACAGTTTACAATTATCTATTGATATCGTCAATTTTGACTCGACTGCTTGGCGCGAAATTTAAGAGTGCTATTCTAATAGACAGAGGGATGTTGAGCCTTCTTGTACGAAAGTCGTTGAATAAGTAACGCCCCACATTTTTTTCTCAGAACATTTTTACTGTTAAGAGTCAGAATTTGGTGACAATATAGATCAAGATGTCTTGTCCATGTGTAATTTTTCTACGTAATCTAGATCACGTTCTATGGCTGTACGCCAACATTGTGGAAGAGCATATAGTCCCTGCTGGTAAAAGCTCTTGCCCTGTAGGTGTAGCCTTTTTTTTCGCTGCATGACTGACACTCCTGTCATCTTCAAAGTGTGTTCCCCAAAGAGAATCTTTAAGCGGACCAAAGAGATGGAGCTCCGAGGGTGCCAGGTCTTTACTGTGCGGTGAATGAGGCAGAGACGTCCAGCCCAGTTTGGCGATGTGTTCCCAGATCCTCAGACTTGTGTGTGGGCGTGCATTATCGTGTTGGAGCAAGATTTCTGCGGATTATTGTCAGATCGAACACGTCGGATATAGTTCTTGAGTTTATTCTGTCTTCACGTATGCCTCTGAATTAATGGTTCATCCTTTTGGCGTCACATCTTGTTGAATGACGTCATCAAAATCGCAGAAGACAGTCATCACGACTTCTCCAGCTGAGGGGGCTGTCTTGAATTTCTTCTTATGTGGTAGATGAGGATGATGCCACTCCATGGGCTTCCATTTTGTTTCCGGCGCAAAGTGGTGCACCCAGCTTTCGTCTCCCGTTACGATCCGTGACAGAAAGGCCTCTCCGCCGGTCTCAAAACGTTCCAACAATGCAGATGAATTGGCCTTCCTTTTGAAACTTGTAGTCAGCTGTGAACATTCGTGGAACTCGTCGTGAGCACGTCTCGATCATTGCAGACGCACGTCCAATGTTGACTGACACCTGTAGAGCCAATTGTCGAGTTGTGATGCGCCGGTTGGCACGAATAGTGGCATCCGCACGATTCAGCACGTCTGGGGTAGTGCCTGTGATAGGACGTCTCGAGCTTGGCTGATCATGGAACTCTGTTTCTGCGTTTACTGAGGTTTTAACTTTCTTTACTCCTATCAACTGCAGAATCGTCATACACTGCACACAAACTTGGATGTTCACCGAGGATTCTTATTCTGCACACAAGAATTCAATATAAGCACGCTGCTTGTAATATGAGTCGTATGTAGACAGCACTTTGACGCTGTACTACGACTCTGCCATCTGCCAGAACGGTTCGAAACATCACAGGCCTACAAAACAAAACATCAAATTTGAAGCACCAACAAGGACTTTTGTCTACGTATATTAATGGCTTTTTTAAAACAAATGTGGGGCATTACATATAGAACGACCCTCGTAGAATAAATAAATCACCAATCAGTTGCAAAATGGATGGTTGATTTAAATCCGTTTACTATGTTTTCAACGTTAATGAAAATATCTTCTTCAGACGGAAATAGTGATACCGCAAACAGATTAATTGGGTTATAACTTGTGGCGGAGGTACTTTAAAATATAGCCGATCAGTGTCAGTGAAGCATAAAATTTCACCTCCAGAATAATTAAAACATGTACAAGGTGGTGATTGTTATTTAGTATTATCTTGTCATTGGACAGCTAGAGGACTGGTGTCGCGTATTCAGCGCATGGTCTGAGGAAAACTTCTGCCAAGAGAGGGCTCTAGTAGTATGTGCGAGGAGGGTGCGCGATGATGAACGAAAATTATTACGTTAAACTTACTTAAAACAATAAAATTACCGCATTAAAAACCAAATGGTATTTAGATACGTACGTATGTAAAATTAACAAAATGGCAACAAGACACCACGTAGGCTAAAAGACTTGCAAGCTTTGCATAAAGAAAACTTACGGTTTGACCTGCTTGAAGAATTAGAGGCTTTAAACATTTTCCTCACATTTTAAATGAACAGCTGCAACTGAACCTAGAAATTTTATAGTTAGTTTAAGACCCCTACTTTCGTTACTGTAACAGAGAAGTGGCTCGATCCCCCGAATGACCTTTATTGCTTTAATTGATTTGGCCTACTCAGGACCACATGAAGTAAATAATTTATTCGTTCTTTGCTCCTTACTTTCTTTCCAGTAATTTTTAGTTTTTTCCCTGTTTTTCTCTTCTTTCTTGTGTCCATATTGCACTCGTCTTTTTTCTTATTACCTTCTGGAAGCCCTTGAAACTTTTCACTTTTGCTCTGAACTTTTCTCTTTCTCTTATTTCTTCCTCCATTATTTCGATTTTCCTCATGTCTGCTTTACCGTCGTTTATCCACATCATTTATGTTTTGCGGTTTCTGTTCACTATCTCATCTTCATCGTGCCATTTTAGGTCCATAGAAGGCAATTCTTCTCTTCCTCATCGTTTCTGGAATTCGCTCTATTCCTTCGTAAACTTCTTTATTACCGCTTGTTTTCCATTTCCATTCTCATATTTTGGTCCCAACATTTTCTTTATTGTTTCCATTTCCTTCTTTTCTATTTCACCTGATTGGCTGTATTTAAGGAAAGGGATTCTGATGCACGCAGGGATTCTGGCTTAGTGACAGTATTGTACTTCCGACGTTTTGCGTTTATCGAAATAGATTTCTTTATAGCGTCCCCAGTGCTATATTACGAAAAGACTTAAAAAACAGTATTTATGAAGAAGAGAAATTAAAAAATTGAATAATATATTTTTATCATGTAGCCGTAAAATAATAATTTCTCTGTGTAGGTTTAGATTGCAAAGAAATAATTTATGACAAAATTATCTAAAGAGACGACAAGATACGCTCTTTTGTTAATTTTTTACTCGACTTGACTTCCTCTTTTGTCTTGAGTGTGTATAGACGGACATCTTTCGAGTGCTGACAAATGAAAACATATTTGTATGAGTTAAGCAGATAATAAATTAATTGAATATTATTGTGCACTTTTAATTTGTAAGAGGTGATCCCGATTTCATGTCCGCCTTCCTTGAATTGACCTGCATTCAAGTAATTTGCAGTTCAGCAGCCGCGTGGCGATATTAACTTGTGAAAATTAGCGGAAGCGAGGTACTCGCCCGCTATTGGCATGATATTGATTTTTCTCCGCAGCCGCACGAAGTTGCAGAGGTACGTAGCTTTGAAATTCTTATTTTCAGTACCGTGGCCGACAGCCGGAGCCAGGACTCCGACTACAATACAATGGTTAACGGAGGTAAGAAAAATACTCTCGCGCGTGTGTGGGTCGCAATTATAATTCATAACTAAAGATATTTTGCTTTAAAGTGAACTGACTAGCCGAGGAAATTAATATGAAAAGTTTATTACATTGTTCAGCTTGTATGCTCATGTTTTAAGATGCAGCAAGTCTAACATTCATTAACGTAACAAATAATTTGAGATTAATATTGTTAAAAAGGAGAACTTCAGGAAAGTATTTAACCGTAAAATCAAAATTAAATGGAATATCATTTTTATTAAGGCCCACCACGTAAGTCGGCAACAATCAAAAAGTAATAATAATAACAATAATAATATATTAAATTACGACGGCCGACGGACGAGAGATCTTCTTATACAAGTTTTTCGTTAGGTGATAAGCCACTTCCACTTTCCTAGCCCTGGCTAGGTTAGCTTCTCTGTCGAAAGACTTTGGTTGTATTATTTCACCTGGATAATTTAATTGTGTAGCTTGTTTTATTCCACTATAATCAATTTCCATATATTTTGATGCCTCCTTCACATCTGTCATGTATTGTGTTTTTTCAAAGGACATATGTAGGCCTACTTTTGAAGCTGACTCTGCTGATTTATCTGCGTTGTTGCGTCTACCACAGATTCAGATAAGATGGCAAGATAGTCTGCAAAACGAAGACTATTGCAACTCAGGTTATCCCTCTTTCTCCCAATATTGATTCTTCTACTTCGTTTTCTTCTTCTGTTGTTTTCCTACATTCCTTGATTATCTTTTCTACCACAATTGAACAGCCGTGGGGACAGTGCTTCTCCCTGCCGTACTCCAGTTTTGGTCACAAAAGCCTTGGAGGTTTAGCCTAGAAGTTAAATTTCGCATTTTTTTACTTGTTATTGTGTTTCTTAGGATTGTCACTGATTTGTTGTCAGCTCCAAACTCTCTTAAGGTATTGAATAATGTTTTCCTGTCAATTGAATCATACGCTTTTTTAAGTCTACAAATGTTATATAAATGCTTTTAGATCTCACTCTTCTAAACCTGATTATTAATTTCAGATTTAAAATTTGTTCCACAGAGGGTCGTCCTTTTTCTAAGCCATCCCTGTTACGTTCCTAACTCTGATCCATTTGGCTTTTCAGCCTGTTTTGTAATGTTTTTGAAAGAATTTTTAAGTCACTGGAAGGAGGAATATTCCTTTATAGTGGTTGGTTTCAGTTTTACCTCCTTTTTTGAGGATTTGGCGTACTAATACTGTTTTCCCGTCTCCTGCTATAGCTACTGTTTCCCAGATTTTTTCAAAGACTCCATGCTGCTTATTGACTGTTCCCACACGTGCAATTTTCCACATGTCAGCCGATACTGAATCTTCCCCGGTGGTTTTGTCATTCTTCAAATCTTTAATGATATTTTGGGTTTCATCCATGCTGGGTGGTTCTGTGTTTGTGTGTGCATTTGGAACTGGTTCGGGAACGTCTGATTTTAGCTCCTCACCATTTAACAGTTTATTTAAATAGCTTGCTAACATTTCACAGTTTTCTTTGCTATTTAGGACTAATTTTCTGTCTTCATTCTTGAAGCACAAGTCAGGTGGCTGGTATGTTTGGAAGCTTAGTTTAAAAATGTTTTATAAGTTCCTAGTATTGTTCTTTTGGAAGTCGCCTTCAATTAGTAACAGCTGGTTCCTTTCGAACTTCCTTTTAACAGCTCTTATCGTTTTTGAATGTTTGTCGATTAAAGCTGATAAAGTCTTCTTTCGCTCATTAACATTTCTGCAAAGTTTGTTTTATTCCACCATCTGGGCCTTTTATGTCTTTTGATCGGTGCTATTTCAAGGGCTGCTTTGACTAATTTTGTTTTAACATTTTCAAAAGTGAATTTGTATTTAGGGTGTGTAAGATGTACTTCCGTCTCGTTCTTAATTTATACGTAGGCATTCTAGAGCATTGTGAGTGCTTTGCAAGTTGTTCGGGGTTTCCCAGAGTCTGATAGCCCGGTTGTGCAGCTCTCCGCGATGGAGGATTTCTTTTCAAGGTTACCTCCTGGTGTCGTTCCATTTGGAGAAATTTCCATCAGACATTAGCTACTTGATATACGTGTTGGGGAACTGATGGGTCCCAATTCTGATTTGAAACTGAGATTCTAAGTCCCGAAGCTTTTTTTTTTTCGAATTTAAACTGTAGCTTTTATATCATCCTTAAAAGGGTTGCTCTTCCACCAGTTATGCCGTACAGACGACCTTCATCTCCGTCTTCCCTGCCGCTGAGGTCTTCGCCGTTTCCCTATCAAGTGGGCATCACGAGGTACTGTCACCCGGATCAGGTGAACCACGGCTTTTTAAAGAAGTGTAACTCCTCCCCCTCCACCTTTCTCAATAAGGCTTGTCATCGGCTTTGGCGGACGACTATTCTATACAATATTTTCCTCGTCCGTTAACGCTAGTAGTACTTGTATTACTTCTTTGTTAAGATGTAAATGTATTTCTAGAGCTTTTGATACTCAAAATTTTTCACCTATAATATATTTTTGAATTATGCAGGTTTTACCATCCCCCCTCCTCCAATCTCTATCACCATCCTTTCCTGCCCTCCCTCTACCCCTCGTCGCCGCAGTGGTTTGTTGCCCTTGTTTTCCTTTTACAGTCTCTCACAACTTTCGTAGTTTTTTTTACCACAATGACCTTTTCTTGATGACAACTCATTACTTGTTGCCATTTTGTCGATTTTAAGTCAAATAACTGGTTTTTAATGCCATAATTTTAATTTTAATGTTTTAAACAAGTTTAGCATAATAATTTTCTTTCACCATCTCTCATCCTCCTCGGGCATATTACTAGTACCCTGTCATGCCGGAAGGTTTCCTTAGCCCAAGCGTTGTGTACGTGACGCTAGTGCACTAGCTGTCCACTGCTGAGGTAGCATTAAATGATAACGATCATGTTGTCCATTGTTTGATTATTATGGAGGTGAAACTTAACGTTCCACTGATGTCTTTCGGATATATTCTAACATACCTCCGCTATAAATTGTAGTTTTTTGTGTTCGAGATTTTATATATATATATATTTTTTTACTGTTAATCGTTCTTCTGAGGATCACGTTTTTACAAACTTAGAAACCGTGGTAAATAGGTTTAGCTCAACCTTCGATTTTGTAACTAACTGGCTGCTTATTAACTCTATAAGAAGGTTCCCCCCCCCCCCCCCCCATGAACCATGGACCTTGCCGTTGGTGGGGAGGCTTGCGTGCCTCAGCGACACAGATGGCTGTACCGTAGGTGCAACCACAACGAAAGGGTATCTGTTGAGAGGCCAGACAAACATGTGGTTCCTGAAGAGGGGCAGCAGCCTTTTCAGTAGTTGCAGGGGCAACAGTCTGGATGATTGACTGATCTGGCCTTGTAACATTAACCAAAACGGCCTTGCTGTGCTGGTACCGCGAACGGCTGAAAGCAAGGGGAAGCTACAGCCGTAATTTTTCCCGAGGACATGCAGCTCTACTCTATGATTAAATGATGATGGCGTCCTCTTGGGTACAATATTCCGGAGGTAAAATAGTCCCCCATTCGGATCTCCGGGCGGGGACTACTCAGGAGGACGTCGTTATCAGGAGAAAGAAAACTGGCGTTCTACGGATCGGAGCGTGGAATGTCAGATCCCTTAATCGGGCAGGTAGGTTAGAAAATTTAAAAAGGGAAATGGATAGGTTAAAGTTAGATATAGTGGGAATTAGTGAAGTTCGGTGGCAGGAGGAACAAGACTTTTGGTCAGCTGATTACAGGGTTATAAATAGAAAATCAAATAGGGGTAATGCAGGAGTAGGTTTAATAATGAATAAAAAAATAGGAGTGCGGGTTAGCTACTACAAACAGCATAGTGAACGCATTATTGTGGCCAAGATAGACACAAAGCCCACGCCTACTACAGTAGTACAAGTTTATATGCCAACTACCTCTGCAGATGATGAAGAAATAGGTGAAATGTATGACGAGATAAAAGAAATTATTCAGGTAGTGAAGGGCGACGAAAATTTAATAGTCATGGGTGACTGGAATTCGTCAGTAGGAAAAGGGAGAGAAGGAAACATAGTAGGTGAATATGGATTGGGGGGAAGGAATGAAAGAGGAAGCCGCCTTGTAGAATTTTGCACAGAGCATAACTTAATCATAGCCAACACTTGGTTCAAGAATCATAAAAGAAGGTTGTATACCTGGAAGGATCCTGGAGATACTAAAAGGTATCAGATAGATTATATAATGGTAAGACAGAGATTTAGGAACCAGGTTTTAAATTGTAAGACATTTCCTGGGGCAGATGTGGATTCTGACCACAATCTATTGGTTATGAACTGCAGATTGAAACTGAAGAAACTGCAAAAAGGTGGGAATTTAAGGAGATGGGACCTGGATAAACTGAAAGAACCAGAGGTTGTAGAGAGTTTCAGGGAGAGCATAAGGGAACAATTGACAGGAATGGGGGGAAAGAAATACAGTAGAAGAAGAATGGGTAGCTCTGAGGGATGAAGTAGTGAAGGCAGCAGAGGATCAAGTAAGTAAAAAGACGAGGGCTAATAGAAATCCTTGGGTAACAGAAGAAATATTGAATTTAATTGATGAAAGGAGAAAATATAAAAATGCAGTAAATGAAACAGGCAAAAAGGAATACAAACGTCTCAAAAATGATATTGACAGGAAGTGCAAAATAGCTAAGCAGGGATGGCTAGAGGACAAATGTAAGGATGTAGAGGCTTGTCTCACTAGGGGTAAGATAGATACTGCCTACAGGAAAATTAAAGAGACCTTTGGAGAGAAGAGAACCACTTGTATGAACATCAAGAGCCCAGATGGAAACCCAGTTCTAAGCAAAGAAGGGAAAGCAGAAAGGTGGAAGGAGTATATAGAGGGTTTATACAAGGGCGATGTACTTGAGGACAATATTATGGAAATGGAAGAGGATGTAGATGAAGACGAAATGGGAGATAAGATACTGCGTGAAGAGTTTGACAGAGCACTGAAAGACCTGAGTCGAAAAAAGGCCCCGGGAGTAGACAACATTCCATTTGAACTACTGATGGCCTCGGGAGAGCCAGTCATGACAAAACTCTACCATCTGGTGAGCACGATGTATGAGACAGGCGAAATACCCTCAGACTTCAAGAAGAATATAATAATTCCAATCCCAAAGAAAGCAGGTGTTGACAGATGTGAAAATTACCGAACTATCAGTTTAATAAGTCACAGCTGCAAAATACTAACGCGAATTCTTTACAGGCGAATGGAAAAACTGGTAGAAGCCGACCTCGGGGAAGATCAGTTTGGATTCCGTAGAAATGTTGGAACACGTGAGGCAATACTGACCTTACGACTTATCTTAGAAGAAAGATTAAGAAAAGGCAAACCTACGTTTCTAGCATTTGTAGACTTAGAGAAAGCTTTTGACAATGTTAACTGGAATACTCTCTTTCAAATTCTGAAGGTGGCAGGGGTAAAATACAGGGAGCGAAAGGCTATTTACAGTTTGTACAGAAACCAGATGGCAGTTATAAGAGTCGAGGGGCATGAAAGGGAAGCAGTGGTTGGGAAAGGAGTAAGACAGGGTTGTAGCCTCTCCCCGATGTTATTCAATCTGTATATTGAGCAAGCAGTAAAGGAAACAAAAGAAAAATTCGGAGTAGGTATTAAAATTCATGGAGAAGAAGTAAAAACTTTGAGGTTCGCCGATGACATTGTAATTCTGTCAGAGACATCAAAGGACTTGGAAGAGCAGTTGAACGGAATGGACAGTGTCTTGAAAGGAGGATATAAGATGAACATCAACAAAAGAAAAACGAGGATAATGGAATGTAGTCGAATTAAGTCGGTTGATGCTGAGGGAATTAGATTAGGAAATGAGACACTTAAAGTAGTAAAGGAGTTTTGCTATTTAGGGAGTAAAATAACCGATGATGGTCGAAGTAGAGAGGATATAAAATGTAGACTGGCAACGGCAAGGAAAGCGTTTCTCAAGAAGAGGAATTTGTTAACTTCGAGTATAGATTTAAGTGTCAGGAAGTCGTTTCTGAAAGTATTTGTATGGAGTGTAGCCATGTATGGAAGTGAAACATGGACGATAACTAGTTTGGACAAGAAGAGAATAGAAGCTTTCGAAATGTGGTGCTACAGAAGAATGCTGAAGATAAGTTGGGTAGATCACGTAACTAAAGAGGAGGTATTGATGATGATGATGTTTGGTTTGTGGGGCGCTCAACTGCGTGGTTATCAGCGCCCGAGGAGGTATTGAATAGGTTTGGGGAGAAGAGAAGTTTGTGGCACAAATTGACTATAAGAAGGGATCGGTTGGTAGGACATGTTTTTAGGCATCAAGGGATCACAAATTTAGCATTCGAGGGAAGTGTGGAGGGTAAAAATCGTAGAGGGAGACCAAGAGATGAATACACTAAGCAGATTCAGAAGGGTGTAGGTTGCAGTAGATACTGGGAGATGAAGAAGCTTGCACAGGATAGAGTAGCATGGAGAGCTGCATCAAACCAGTCTCAGGACTGAAGACCACAACAACAACAAGAAGGTTTCATTCTACGATTGCTGTTCCAGCCGTGTACAAAATTTGAGTACCGTAGACTCTTTCATTTTGGGTTACACACTAGCGACCACCCAGATACGAGCCGATCAACTGACAGTATTAAAGGCTTGCAGTGTAGCACTGATGTTTTTAATAACGTGGAGTGTACTGTTAGTTACGCGTTGAGGTAGAGCACAGCGCAGCTAGTGAATATAGGAGTATAGTCGGTATTAAGGTATACCGATGCAGAGAAGCTTATAGTTTGCAAAAGCCTATCACTAATCGATGTTATTATTTACTGAAAAAAAACAAATTTTACTTACCTCATATCAGTGTTTTATCAATTCGTGCCCCGACAGTGCCAGTACCAGGATGTTCCTAAAAACCGCCCACAAAAATACAATTCTTAAGAGGGCCACATGTCGGGTTCTATTGATCATGTAGGTAAGGAGTGAGTGTTGTGGATAGCTAGTGATCGTTTGTGTATATATCGGAGGAAAGGGCGTGTTGAAACAACCCCACAGTACAGGGTAAAAATAAAAACGTTACACACTTCCTCTAGTTTAGAGAAATCATGCAGATCGTTTGGTTCTTTTGCATTAGGTGTGATCTAATGGGCGCCTTAGGCACCATATAAAAGCACCATATGTTCATGGGCGGCTCCTCAGAAAACCCAGAAAAACCATAATTTTTAGTACCGAAGGTACCGATTATGGGGATGGCCACTTCTAATAGATAGGCATGGGCAAATAGGAGAAATTTTCATCATATGTTCTTACGATAATGATCTACCGGAACTTCGAAACTATTTTCAATATCATTATCTGTTACCGAGCCACAGATGTTCGAAGTTACCGCACTTACGCACGTCATATCAGGTGTGAGGCGTAAATGTAGTTTTAACTGGCGTAGTGAGCACATGGCAAGGTCTCTAGATTCAACGAGGTCTTCTGAGGACACCAAGCTATACTTTTAGTCACCATTACCCCCAATAAAAGTTTATGGCACGTTTTCTCTCCGTAATGGGCACTTAACGCCTGTACAGGCTGTCTTCGCAGGAAATCATTCGATGACGCTACCTGGAGGTGTAATCACTTTACAAAAGATGTTGTAACACGCAAAAACACATGTACTTGTAAATAAAAAACTGCATTTTTATATACTGTTGTGTTGCCTACATCACTGTGCATTTTAAGTAAAGTAGGGTAAGTGAAGTTGCGCTGGATAGGAGACGATCTTGTTTTAACGTTATATTAACGATATTTATTTGTAGCTTATATGTTTCAAAGTATCCAAAGGTGTCGAAGTATACAAACAATCTGTCAAAACCTTACTGACCTACAGAATTCCTTTTATATATGTATCCATGTGGCTAATATATGCATGGATGTGGCTAAAGAATGTCTTGGAACATTAGTGAGTAAAAGTAGGATGAAGCAAACAGCTTGGTGGAATGACACGGTCAAGGCAGCCTGTAAAAGGAAACAGAAGGCGTATCAAAAATGGCTACATACTAGAATTCAGGTAGACAGAGAACGTTATGTTGAAGAAAGAAACAAAGCCAAACAGATAATTGCAGCATCCAAGAAGATATATTGGGAAGACTTTGGAAACAGGTTGGAGACTATGGGTCAAGCTGCTGTAAAACCATTCTGGAGTGTAATTAGCAGTCATCGAAAGGGAGGTAAGAAGGTAATGACAAGTATTTTGGACAGGTCAGGAAAACTGCTGGTGAATCCGGTGGATGCCTTGGGCAGATGGAGGGAATATTTTGAAGAGTTGCTCAATGTAGGCGAAAATACGATCAGTTATGTTTCAGATTTCGAGGTAGAATGGGATAGGAATTGTGATGGAAATAGGATCAGATTTGAGGAAGTGGAGAAAATGGTCAATAGATTGCAGTGCAATAAAGCAGCTGGGGCGGATGAAATTAAGTCGGAACTCATCAAATACAGTGGAATGTCAGGTCTTAAATGACTACACAGGTTAATTGAAATGGCCTGGGAGTAGGGAAAGGTTCCATCAGACTGGAAAAATGCAGTCATCACACCAATCTTTAAACATGGAAACAGAAAAGATAGTAACAACTGCAGAGGTATCTCTTTAATCAGCGTTGTGGATAAAATCTTCTCAGGTATTGTTGAAAGGAAAGTGCGAGTATTAGTTGAGGACGAATTGGATGAAAATCAGTGTGGGTTTAGGCCTCTTAGAGGTTGTCAGGACCAGATCTTTAGCTTACGGCAAATAATGGAGAAGTGTTACGAGTGGAACAGAGAACTGTATCTATGCTTTATAGATCTAGAAAAGGCATATGACCGGGTTCCTAGGAGGAAGTTATTGTCTGTTCTACGAGATTATGGAATAGGAGGCAAACTGTTGCAAGCAATTAAAGGTCTTTACATGCATAGTCAGGCAGCAGTTAGAGTTGACGGTAAATTGAGTTCATGGTTCAGAGAAGTTTCAGGGGTAGGACAAGGCTGCAACCTGTCTCCACTGTTGTTCATATTATTTATGGATCATATGTTGAAAACCATAGACTGGCTGGGTGAGATTAAGATATGTGAACACAAAATAAGCAGTCTGGCATATGCGGATGACTTAGTTGTGATGGCAGACTCGATTGAAAGTTTGCAAAGTAATATTTCGGAGCTAGATTAGAAATGTAAGGACTATGGTATGAAGATTAGCATCTCCAAAACGAAAGTAATGTCAGTGGGATAGAAATATAAACGGATTGAGTGCCAAATAGGAGGAACAAAGGTAGAACAGGTGGACGGTTTCAAGTACTTAGGATGCATATTCTCACAGGATGGCAACATAGTGAAAGAACTGGAAGCGAGATGTAGCAAAGCTAATGCAGTGAGTGCTCAGCTACGATCTACTCTCTTCTGCAAGAAGGCAGTCAGTACCAAGACTAAGTTATCTGTGCACCGCTCAATCTTTCGACCAACTTTGTTGTATGGGAGCGAAAACTGGGTGGATTCAGGTTATCTTATCAACAAGGTTGAGGTTACGGATATGAAAGTAGCTAGGATGATTGCAGGTACTAGTAGATGGGAACAATGGCAGGAAGGTGTCCACAATGAGGAAATCAAAGAAACACTGGGAATGAACTCTATAGATGTAGCAGTCAGGGCAAACAGGCTTAGATGGTGGGGTCATGTTACACGCATGGGAGAAGCAAGGTTACCCAAGAGACTCATGGGTTCAGCAGTAGAGGGTAGGAGGAGTCGGGGCAGACCAAGGAGAAGGTACCTGGATTCGGTTAAGAATGATTTTGAAGTAATAGGTTTAACATCAGAAGAGGCACCAATGTTAGCACTGAATAGGGGATCATGGAGGAATTTTATAAGGGGGATATGCTCCAGACTGAACGCTGAAAGGCATAATCAGTCTTAAATGATGATGATGATGATGATATGTATGCAGCAAAACCTGCTGTAATAGGGAAAACAAGGGAAACAGCTCAAAAACATTTCTATTGGAGCGCAAAAGATGCGAATATTCTCGTCTTTAAAAGACTCTAACAGCAAAGTGAGGAACCAGCTGCCTCAATCTTCATTCCTCCGTCCTCATCACAAATTTTGGCATTCGAAAATATTTGTGCTTTTTTGAAAGACACCTCACAACAGCTGGACTGTAATTTGCTGAGTCTACAAATCTCTCCTACCCTCTCTTCCACGACGGAAAAATGACGACGCAAAATAACATTTTTAACAGGGGTGCAAACAAACACTCTGACACCTACACCTCATCTACAGTAACCAATAGATTTACACGTGTGGAACTTGCAATATTTTACGAATTAAATTTAATACAGTATATTTATTGAATGGTCTACAGCCAATGAATGCTGTTGTCTGCTACCTCTATGGGAGAATGCATCCATCTGCTAACTCCACTAACTTTCCGTTTGTCATTTCTTTATTTGTGTTCCCATATTGTCCATATTAGTTTTATAATTATTGAGTAATTTTAGTTTATGGTCACTGACTTAATTATGAGTTATATTTATCTTTCATGTTATGATCGAAAGCATATCGACAGTAGAATCATTGAAATGTATTTGGAGAAAAGGAAACGACGTAGTGTCTGGGGTATAATAATTTGCGGCCAGCACGTGGATAAGATAATAAAACTCCTTTATTACAAAAACGGAGAAAATGCAAGTACGTTCGAGGAACTATTATAAGCTCATTTGGTTTGAAAGTGATTGCGCACTAGTTGATAATGATAAAGTTGACCAGATGAGGAATCAAATCAATCATATTTTACTTATCATGAAACTGCGTTTAATTTTCATCCAGTAATGCAAGAAGACTTGCAACATTGCAGTGCGTTATATTGCATGAGTTAGTACTGTGTATGCAGATTTCTGGATTTAATTCTCTATTACGTACTTAAATATGTAGTGGCATTTGTTGTATGTTTTAGTGCACTCGACGATGTTATGTCTGCAGTTATGAGATAATTTATGTGCTACATTTAAAATCAGTCTGTGTGGTTATAATTAAAGTGCAGCTAACCGCAGAGGTCCTGTGTGGTCCGTGTTTATCGTGCGGCAACAGAACCTGATAGATCGATTAACACGTTAATGCGCCACAGATTTACGCTGGAAAAATACGAGTAATAGGTCGAATTTTGGTCATTATGATATCTGGCGTGAATGCAACAAATTCGTGCAGAAATGTTTCCATATTTAATGTACTGGAAACGGGACGTCGACAGAAAATGTCAAATAAGTGGGAAGGGCACAATGTTTATTTTATTATTAGCTGCCGCTTACACAGTTTGTTCAATATGGCCACTGGAGATGTCGACGAGATGCGGCATCCGTAAAACGACATGATCAACAGCTGAGCGCAAGAGCTCCGTTTGAATGTGAGCTACAGGTTACTGTATACTGGCCTTCAGATCTGGTAGAGACCGGACGTGGCTCTGCTAAACAGGTTCTTTTTGATATACCCAGAGCCAAAAGTCACATGGGTTCAGATCAGATTACCTTGCAGGCCATGCATCTGGGAAACTTCTAGAGATAATACGTCCATAGAAGGTTGCTTAAAGCAAATGTTTCATGGGGCGAGAGACATGGGGTGTTGCCTAAACGTGCAAGGGAACAGAGATTGCCGCACAGTTGCGCTCCTTCAAAGAAGGAATTAAGTGTTGTACAAAAATGCCCTGGAAAGGTGCAAACGTCACGGTACAGCTGACAGGGCCTCTGGGTGTATTCTCTTCAAAGAAGAATAGACCGAGAGTAAAGACACTAGCTAATTCACATGATACAGACACATACGGCGCGTGCAATGACTCTTTGTGCACAATACGCGTTTTAATAGTACCCCAAATTCGGCAGCTCTGTGGATTCAATGCACCCTGTAGTGTAAAATGACCTTTGCCACTCCACAGAATATTGCCCGGCCACATGTCATCAACCTCAAAAATTCAAATGTGTGTGAAATTTTATGAGACTTAACTGCTAAGGTCATCAGTTCCTAAGCTTACACACTACCTAACCTAAATTATCCTAAGGACAAACACACACACCCATGCCCGAGGGACGACTCGAACCTCCGCCAGGACCAGTCGCACATGTCATCAACCTCGATCCGTGCCAGAAACAAGAGAACAAATTCGAAATGTCGCTCCCTGTCATGAGATTTCAGTTGCTGAACCTTCTGGATCTTGTACGGGTACTATGTAAAATGGACCAAAAATTTCCCGTACTGTTGACCGTGGGATGGACAATTCTCGTGAAACTGCACGAGCACTAGCGCCACCCGAAGAATGTTTAACAGTTATGGTCAGTTATGGTAACATAAACCTCGTTAATAACTTGTAGCAAGCTCAGCCGGGTTTTATACTTTCCTAATTAAAGCATTTAATGGCATCGAGCATCTCCTCACACCTTTCAGTCGGCGATACTCAGTGCAGCAATGTAATTCCTGCCGTTCACAAAAGAGATTTTCACTAACAGTGCACGGTCTCTCTTCTCGATGGCTATAATGTTCACTTATGTTACGGCTTGTCAAATGGCAGCTCAGATGTCATACCCTCACACAGTGTAAAGCTTTATAATAGCACCTGGTGCCCACAACTGGAACTAATGTTCCTTCCAGAGAAAGTCGTTTCTGAATTTACCCTTTCACATATATACCAAGTTTCGCTGCCACACAATAAACACAGCCTATACTGCGCCTTTGTAAGAAGCCGCATTTTAATTACAAGCACATGGTACAAGACAATACGTATGACGTCGTAAGTAATAAATAAATGTGATTACTATGTCATTGGGTCAAGTAATGTACGTTTGATCCAAAGTATCCAGACACCTCTGCGTAATACGGAATTGACCACTAGATGTCACGGGAGGCCCCTCCCTAAAGCTCTCCAAAGGGAAAGTATGACCAACTTGGCAGTGGCAGCCATTTTGGGCCCACTACGCCGCTGGGTAGGCCACGGTTGTCTAGGGGTAGCGTCTCTGATTCATAATCAAAACGTCTTCAGTCCTGGGTTCGATAACAGCCACTGCCTAAATTTTGATAAATAATTAGCATTGGCGGCCGAAGACTTCCGGCACTAGAAGTCAGCCTCATTCTGCTAACGGCCTTGTCAAAGAGGGCGGTGGAGCGGATAGAGATTCAGGACACTCTCTTCTCCTAGGGGTGGGAAATTGCCCCTAAAGGCGGAAGAATTAGCAATGATCAACGACATGAGGATGCAGGAGGCAATGGAAACCACTGAATTAAAGACAAGTAACGTGTATCCACAGGACATGTGGCCTGTAATTGAAGAAGTGTCATGACGATCTCTCCATTGGCAAAAGATTCCGGAATAGTCCCCCATTCGGATCTCCGGGAGGGGACTGCCAAGAGGGAGGTTACCATGAGAAAAAGATTGAATAATCAACGAAAGGATAACGTTGTACGAGTCGGGGCGTGGAATGTCAGAAGCTTGAACGTGGTAGGGAAACTAGAAAATCTGTAAAGGGAAATGCAAAGGCTCAATCTAGATATAGTAGGGGTCAGTGAAGTGAAGTGGAAGGGAGACAAGGATTTCTGGTCAGATGAGTATCGGGTAATATCAACAGCAGCAGAAAATGGTATAACAGTTGTAAGATTCGCTATGAATAAGAAGGTGGGGTAGAGGGTGAACAGTTCAGTGACCGGGTTGTTCTAATCAGAATCGACAGCAGACCAACACCGACAACTATAGTTCAGGTATACAAGTCGACGTCGCAAGTTGAAGATGAACAGATAGAGAAAGTGTATGCGGGTATTGAAAGGGTAATGCAGGGTGTAAAGCGGGACGAAAATCTAATAGTCATGGGCGACTGGAATGCAGTTGTAGGGGAAGGATTAGAAGAAAAGGTTACAGGAGAATATGGGCTTGGGAAAAGGAATGAAAGAGGAGAAAGACTAATTGAGTTCTCTAAAAAGTTTCAGCTAGTAATAGCGAATACCCTGTTCAAGAATCACAAGAGGGGGAGGTATACTTGGAAAAGGCCGGGAGATACGGGAAGATTTCAATTAGATTACTTCATGGTCAGACAGAGATTCCGAAATCAGATACTGGATTGTAAGGCGTACCCAGGAGCAGATATAGACTCAGATCACAATATAGTAGTGATGAAGAGTAGGCTGAGGTTCAAGACATTAGTCAGGAAGAATCAATACTCAAAGAAGTGGGATACGGAAGTACTAAGGAATGACGAGATATGTTAGAAGTTCTCCAACGCTATACGTACAGCAATAAGGAATAGCGCAGTAGGCAGTACAGTTGAAGAGGAATGGACATCTCTAAAAAGGGCCATCACAGAAGTTGGGAATGAAAACATAGCTACAAAGAAGGTAGCTGCGAAGAAACCATGAGTAACAGATGAAATATTTCAGTTGATTGATGAAAGGAGGAAGTACAAACATCTTCCGGGAAAATCAGGAATACAGAAATACAAGTCGCTGAGGAATGAAATAAATAGGAAGTGCAGGGAAGCTAAGACGAAATGGCTGCAGGAAAAATGTGAAGACATCGAGAAAGATATGATTGTCGGAAGGACAGACTCAGCATACAGGAAAGTCAAAACAACCGTTGGTGACAATAAAAACAACGGTGGTAACATTAAGAGTGCAACGGGAATTCCACTGTTAAATGCAGAGGAGAGAGCAGATAGGTGGAAAGAATACATTGAAAGCTTCTATGAGGGTGAAGATTTGTGTGATGTGATAGAAGAAGAGACAGGAGTCGATTTAGAAGAGATAGGGGATCCAGTATTGGAATCGTAATTTAAAAGAGCTTTGGAGGACTTACGGTCAAATAAGGCAGAAGGGATAGATAACATTTCATCACAATTTCTAAAATCATTGGGGGAAGTGGCAACAAAACGACTATTCACGTTGGTGTATAGAATATATGAGTCTGGCGATATACCATGTGACTTTCGGAAAAGCATCATCCACACAATTCCGAAGACTGCAAGAGCTGAAAAGTGCGAGAATTATCGCACAATCAGCTTAACAGCACATGCATCAAAGCTGCTTACAAGAATAATATACAGAAGAATGGAAAAGAAAAGCTGAGAATGCGCTAGGTGGCGATCAGTTTGGCTTTAGGAAAAGTAAAGGGACTAGAGAGGCAATTCTGACATTACGGCTAATAATGGTGGCAAGGCTAAAGAAAAATCAAGACACTTTCACAGGATTTGTCGACCTGGAAAAAGCGTTCGACAATACAAAATGGTGCAAGTTGTTCGAGATTCTGAAAAAAGTAGGGGTAAGTTATAGGGAGAGACGGGTCATATACAATATGTAGAACAACCAAGAGGGAATAATAAGAGTGGACGATCAAGAACGAAGTGCTCGTATTAAGAAGGGTGTAAGACAAGGCTGTAGCCTTTCGCCCCTACTCTTCAATCTGTACATCGAGGAAGCAATGATGGAAATAAAAGAAAGGTTCAGGAGTGGAATTAAAATACAAGGTGAAAGGATATCCATGATACGATTCTCTGATGACATTGCCATCATGAGTGAAAGTAAAGAAGAATTAAATGATATGCTGAACGGAATGAACAGTCTAATGAGTACACTGTATGGTTTGTGAGTAAATCGGAGAAAGACGAAGGTAATGAGAAGTAGCAGAAATGAGAACAGCGAGAAACTTAACATCAGGATTGATGGTCACGAAGTCAATGAAGTTAAGGAATTCTGCTAACTAGGCAGTAAAATAACCAATGACGGACGGAGCAAGGAGGACACCAAAAGCAGACTCGCTATGGCAAAAAAGGCATTTCTGGCCAAGAGAAGTCTACTAATATCAAATACCGGCCTTAATTTGAGGAAGAAATTTCTGAGAATGTACGTCTGGAGTACAGCATTCTATGGTAGTGAAACATGGACGTGGGAAAACCGGAACAGAAGAGAATCGAAGCATTTGAAATGTGGTGCTATAGACGAATGTTGAAATTTAGGTGGACTGATAAGGTAAGGAATGTGGAGGTTCTACGCAGAATCGGAGAGGAAAGGAATATGTGGAAATCACTGATAAGGATAAGGGACAGGATGATAGGACATCTGCTAAGACATGAGGGAATGACTTCCATGATACTAGAGGGAGCTGTAGAGGGCAAAAACTGTAGAGGAAGACAGAGATTGGAATACGTGAAGCAAATAATTGAGGTCGTAGGTTGCAAGTGCTACTCTGAGATAAAGAGGTTAGCACAGGAAAGGAATTCGTGGCGGGCCGCATCAAACCAGTCAGTAGACTGATGACCAAAAAAAAACGCTGCTGGTGATACATTGACTTCTGCAGCATATTTAGTCGAGTATGTTAAAGAAGTGCACTCAACCGTCTACACCACGGGTAAAACTGATCAGTGGCTTCAAACAGTAATTGTCGGATATTTAGTAACAAAAGCTCTCAAGAAATTTAAGCTGAACGAGTCGAAAAGCATTTGTTGTGACAAGCATGGAACCCAGTTTTTTCCATGCTACCCTTTATTAACAGCGAAAGAAGATTTCGCAGTTCATGTTGCGGTATCGAATTTGAGCAGCTATGTTGTAATTAGCGTTAAAGTGGTCCTATCCACTAGTTATCAGAACAAAAAGGAACCAACGCTAGTTTCCAAGTGCTAGGAAAGATCCATCGCTAATTTAAAGCTCTGTATCACCTTATTTCTTGTTACTGTTACTCGGTGTTATGTAAGTTCCCCCACTGTCTCTTTTGTTATAAGAAATAAGCTATTGTATTCAAAATATGTGCGCGGTACCTCAGTAAACCAAATTTATAAACGTCCCTATATGATTACGCATGCTTTGTATTTTCGTCAGATCTATCCAATAAAATTTTGTCTGCAAATTGTTCTGTGGAATTAAGACAAGGCTCAGGAAAGTACAAGTGAGTACAATATTTTTAAAATGTGTTCGAATAAAACTAGACCAAGGATCAAAAGTAGGCTGTAGGCAACAGTAACTACTGTTTGCATTAATACAATGTAGACTACCAATCAGGTTGGAACAGCAATAGTAGCCTCCTGGTAACGTTATTGGTTATTGAATGATAGGTCGTGGGTTCGATACCTCAATGGTACAGAAATTTCTTTTCTATTTGTGCGTTATATTGTGTGGAACGAAGTACAGGTTATTATTGTGAGCATCCTAAATATAAGTTTAAACCATACTGTACAGCCAATCATGTCAAATCTTTTTACTTTCATGATAACTTTGTACGGTACCACACACTATTCGGAAGGATTTTCTTACAGTTTTCCTCTCCTTTCCCCTTGAAACGAAAAGGCAAAAGCACAGCACTGAGGCATTATTCTATGTCCAACTTCGAAAATACACAACACTTTCAATGCTTCGCACGTAACGCAGGGGAAAAGGATGGCCATACTTTCCTTTATACAGAGCTTTAACCCACGCGTATATAAGGAGTGGGTAGTACTGGAGACTGGCCATCCACGCGTTGGCCTGACCTGCTGACGGAATGAGTCTTACTAATCGCACAGCAGAGTGTGTTTACTTCCTTCTTCAGGTACACATCAGCAAGGACGAATCTATAAGGAAGGTGATACCTATTCTTCCACCGTTAGGAACCGCAGGAACGACAATATCTGTCTAAACTGCACCACTTCGAGCCTAGTTTAGGCTCATCTTTTCAGCGCCAGCGTCAGCGTATTATCAGTGGAGAAGCTCAAATGGTTCAAATGGCTCTGAGTACTATGGAACTTAACATCTCAGGTCATCAGTCCCCTACCACTTAGAACTACTTAAACCTAACTAACCTAAGGACATCACACTCATCCATGCCGGGGCAGGATTCGAACCTGCGACCGTAGAGGCAGCGGGGCTCCAAACTGAAACGCCTAGAGCCGCTCGGCCACCGCGGCCGGCAGTGGAGAAGCAGTAACAGCAAAATGAATCAGCAGTCCAGCTTACCCAGTAGTCAGTTTAAGAAGACGGAGTGCGAGCAGCTCCTCATAAGCCATACATGTCTGTAGCCAATGCTGAGCGACGCTTGAAGTGTTGCAAAGAGTGACGCCATTGGAGAGTGAATGACGTAACGAATGATCGGAGAGGTGAATCACGCTGTAACCTACGGCAGTCCGATGGAAGGGTTTGGGTTTGGCGGATGCCTTGAGAACGCCACCTGTCATTATGTGCGGTGCTGACAGTGAAGTGCGGAAGAGATGGTGCCACGGTACGGCGGTGTTTTTCGAGGTTAGGGCGTGGTCCCTCTATTGCTCTTCAGAAAACGCTAAATACAGGAGGGTGTGATCACATTTTACAGCACTCTGTACCGCATACAGAAAAGGAACTGTTCGCAGACGATGACTTCGTATCCTTATGTCAATGCACCGTGTCATAAATCAGGATCTTTGTGGACAATAACATTCCTGCAATTGACCAGCCTGTGTAGATGACGACCTGGACCCAGTAAAACACCTTTGATATGACCGGCCTCTGTGGCCAAGCGGTTCTAGGCGCTTCAGTCCGGAACCCCGCTGCTGCTACCGTCGCAGGTTCGAATCCTGCTTCGGGCATGGATGTGTGTGATGTCCTTAGGTTACTTAGGTTTAAGTAGTGCCAAGTCTAGGGGACAGATGACCTCAGACGTTAAGTCCAATAGGGCTTAGAGCCATTTGAACCAGTTTTGAACCTTTGAGATGGATTAGAAATTCGTCTTCACCCCGGTGTCCAACATCACTACCTTCTGTGCTTCAGGTTTTTGAGGAAAAATGGAGATTCGTTTCTCGAAAAATATTCGGAAGCCTCACTGGATTTGTTTCGAGCGGGGTTCAAGCCATCATAATGGGAATAGTGGGCACACCCCATATTAATGCCCACTAGTGTGAAATTTGTAAAATGTCTGTGTCTGCGTGGTTCTCAGCCGAAACGTGAGAACTTCTACAATTTAGTGTGGTTGCATTTACAAAATTTTATCGACAGATGAGGTGAACCGATTTCCCGTTGACACCGCCACGCGGAAGGCAAAGCCGCAGCAGTTCGGCGAGTCGGTGGTCGGTTCGGTTTTTCTCGCGAGTCAGCCGTTACTTTATTTCTGGCCGCAACCACTCATATCCATTAACAGGCAAGTGCACTCTATAATGCATAGGCTTTGAATGCGTTCTTTAATTCAGCTAGTGCGGCAGCGTGGAAGAAGCGCAATGGTAGATCGAGCGGCCGCGTTTTATTATTCACAAACGCTAGCCTGCAAATAACGAGAGCACTGCAGTATCTGCTCAGGCCGATAGAATTTTCTTTTATTTTTGGTTGCATACAACATAAAAGTTCGCGCCTGTCCCTAATACCTTGCATCGTGTTTTTAATAACTTTCACTATTTCACATGGAAAAAAACTAGCGTTTCGAACGCGATTGGCTTTTTTCTACGATCGTTCGGTTGTTGATATTTCACAAGAGTAATAAAGTTTGCAGCTCCTGGCACTCACGTATTTTTCAAATCGTGAATGTTTGACTGGTGTCATGCAAATTTCGACAGTGAATGAATGTACAAAAGTAACTGATTTTTAGAGTTTACGGATTAATGGATGCACATCTTCTAACAACTAGTTTTCACTAGTATGTTAATTGCCAAAGGATTTACAACTCACTCTGAGACAAAAAAAAAAAAAAAATAAACGCAAGACGGGAGAATTACCCAAATGGGACGTCAATCTGTAGATGTGATGTACATGTAAAGACAAACAAGTCATTAAAATTTTAGAAAAATTGGTTGGTTTATTCAAGAGAAATAGCTTCACACATGGAGCAAGTCAATAATTCATCAGGTTACCATCCGTTCAGAAAGCTGATGCACTCAGGTACTGTTATATTGACTTGTAAATTATAGATTCAGCGATCAGTCGACCTTTTTAATTTTTCTTTTATTGTGCAGATCTAGATTTCGGCTAGAGGCTAGCCATTCTCAATGCACTATTATTTTCGCTCAATGCACGTAATGCCTGTTGGTCGGGCTTCAGCCGCAGTTCATTGAATACTGATGCCTTCCGCAAACAGTGAACTGTAGGTGAAGCCAGACCAACAGGCATAACATACATTGAGCGAAAATAATAGTCCGTTGAGAATGGCTAGCCTCTAGCCGAAATCTAGATCTGCACAATAAAATTTAAAAGGGATGGCTGATCGCTGCAATCTGCAATTTGAAATTCAATGTTTCGTTGGGCCGCTTCTGGCCCTTATGCAAGCAGTTATTTGGCTTGTCATTGATAGGGTCTTGTCATTGATAGAGTTTTCGGTTGTTCTCAAAAGAGAAATCGTGCCAACTTCTGTCCAACTGGTGCGGTAGATTGCCGAAATCTCAGGCTGGTTGGACGGTCCTGCCGATAATGTTCCATACATTTTAAATTGGGATTCAGCGACCTTACTTTCCAAGGTAGAGTTGGATAAGCACAAAGACAAGCAGTAGAAACTTATATCTTTGGCAGGCAGACATTACTTTGCTGAGTCCCCAGGTGATGTGCTGTCAGCAAAGGCATTGGCGTCGATCATCTGCTGCCGTAGCCTATTACCGCCAAATTGCACGGCAGCGTCCTAACACATAAGTTCGTCGTACGTCCGACGTTGATTTCTGCAGTTATTTCGCTGAGTGTTGATTTTCTATTAGCTCTGACAACTCTACACAAACGCCGTTGCTCTCAGTCGTTAAATGAAGGCTGCCGGGCATTGCGTTTTCCATGGCGAGAGAGAATGCCTGAAATTTGATATTCTTAACACACTCTTGACACTATGAATCACGAGATAGTGAATTCCCTAACGATTTCCGAAATCTAATATCCCATGCGTCTAGCTCCAATCACTATTCCGCAAGAGATTGTTTATTCCAGTCGTGCGGCGATACTCACTTGGAATCCTTTTCACCTGAATCACTTGAGTACATCTGTATATGTGCATATCACCGTTTCATAGCTTTTGTCACTTAAATGGAAGGAACAATAAATATCCTTCGCAGCTAAAGCAAAGAGGCAAAGAATTATAATTTTCCGTAGCAGATGATTTCTAACAATTGCACAGGTTATCCACCCCGACAGAGGGTAACAGTGAGCACGCAGATTTTCTATCCAGTTGCAGAGCACGTATCAGTGTCAGTACATTGTATTGTCAGTTGCCACCAGGGTCCTGGCCGAATATTCTGTCTTCCTAAGTTATGACAACTAAATGGCACTTTGTCTTGGAAATAAAGAGTTCCACAGATCTCGTCTCATTTTCGTTTTCTACCGTCTGGGCTGCATACCCATTCTGAAATTCTCATTCTCCAGCAAGCCATCATGTTGCAACCTTCAGGTTTCAAAAAATGTTCAAATGGCTCTGAGCACTATGGGACTCAACAGCTGTGGTCATCAGTCCCCGAGAACTTAGAACTACTTAAACCTAACTAACCTAAGGACATTACATAGACCCATGCCCGAGGCAGGATTCGAACCTGCGACCGTAGCAACAGCGCGGCTCCGGACTGGAGCGCCTAGAACCGCACAGCCAATGCAGCCGGCAACCTTCAGGTTTCAGATGGGCCTTTGATAATGGGGCTACGTCACCGATACTTAGTGGCCATTAATATTGCTACACCACGAAGATGACGTGCTACAGATGCGAAATTTAAACGAGAGAAAGAAGATGCTGTGTTATGCAAATGATTAGCTTTCAAGAGCATTCACACAAGGTTGGCGCCGGTGGCGACACCAACAACGTGCTGACATGAGGAAAGTTTCCAACAGATTTCTCATACACAAACAGCAGTTGACCGGCGTTGCCTGGTGAAACGCTGTTGTGATGCCTAGTGTAAGGAGGAGATATGCGTACCATCACGTTTCCGACTTAGATAAAGGTCGGACTGTAGCGTATGGCGATTGCTGCTCGCGTTGGTCCTACTACACGAATATGTAATAAAAAATGGGGTTTCCTCTTTAAAAAAACGCAGTCGCAAAATCGGGTTGCTGCATATTTGGTAATTTTATGGTTTATGGCCGCTGCACGACTTGCGAACCACATGGAGCCCACCATTCATAAGTATGAAATCGTATCCACTGTCGAGTTAACTACAGTGTGGTGAACTAAATGCCATATTGACATTGTTTAATCAATATTTTATTTGCAGGTTGCCAACATTGTAGTAGCCATTGTTAGCGCATGGTTCATCAGAAGACAGCCCGCATCTCGTGGTCGTGCGGTAGCGTTCTCGCTTCCCACGCCCGGGTTCCCGGGTTCGATTCCCGGCGGGGTCAGGGGTTTTCTCTGCCTCGTGATGGCTGGGTGTTGTGTGCTGTCCTTAGGTTAGTTAGGTTTAAGTAGTTCTAAGTTCTAGGGGACTGATGACCATATCTACATCTACATCCATACTCCGCAAGCCACCTGACGGTGTGTGGCGGAGGGTACCTTGAGTACCTCTATCGGTTCTCTCTTCTATTCCAGTCTCGTATGGTTCGTGGAAAGAAGGATTGTCGGTATGCCTCTGTGTGGGCTATAATCTCTCTGATTTTATCCTAATGGTCTCTTCGCGAGATATACGTAGGGTGGAGCAATATACTGCTTGACTCTTCGGTGAAGGTATGTTCTCGAAACTTTGACAAAAGCCCGTACCGAGCTACTGAGCGTCTCTCCTGCAGCGTCTTCCACTGGAGTTTATCTATCTTCTCCGTAACGCTTTCGCGATTACTAAATGATCCTGTAACGAAGCGCGCTGCTCTCCGTTGGATCTTCTCTATATCTTCTATCAACCCTATCTGGTATGGATCCCACACTGCTGAGCAGTATTCAAGCAGTGGGCGAACAAGCGTACTGTAACCTACTTCCTTTGTTTTCGGATTGCATTTCCTTAGGATTCTTCCAATGAATCTCAGTCTGGCATCTGCTTTACCGACGATCAACATTGTATGATCATTCCATTTTAAATCACTCCTATTGCGACTCCCAGATAATTTATGGTATTAACTGCTTCCAGTTGCTGACCTGCTATTTTGTAGATAAATGAAAAAGGATCTATCTTTCTGTGTATTCGCAGCACATTACACTTGTCTACATTGAGATTCAATTGCCATTCCCTGCACCATGCGTCAATTCGCTGCAGATCCTCCTGCATTTCAGTACAATTTTCCATTGTTACAACCTCTCGATACACCACAGCATCACCTGCAAAAAGCCTCAGTGAACTTCCGATGTCATCCTCCAGGTCATTTATGTATATTGTGAAAAGCAACGGTCCTATGACACTCCCCTGCGGCACACCTGAAATCACTCTTACTCTTACTTCTAACCATAGATGTTAAGTCCCATAGTGCTCGGAGCCATTTGAACCATTTGAACCAAGACAGCATTTGTCAGTATCATGCGTATCACCACCTCTTTAGTTTATTAAAATGGCGGTTAAAGGACAGTTGACGCTACAACAGAAGGTGAAAGGTGTTGTTTTGCGTGGAAACGAAGAATGAATGGTACAGAGAATCAGCGGCTCTTTCATATTCATTTTCGGACGAGGTGGGGACCGTGTGGACTAGCAGTGTTTATACCAACCACAAAATTTGAAACTGAGGGCAGAATCTTAGAACGTACGTGATCTCGTGTCAACACAGGCGGTACTCTAGAGAATATGGTGGCTGTCAGATCGGCTTTGATACAAAGTCCTAGGAAAACCACGAGACGAGTTTCAGCACCAGTCCATTCCAAGTCAGTATTGGGGTATTTCAAGTTGACAGGCAACCGCATAGGTGTGTGCAAACTGTGGAACCACGTTTGGTGAAAGGCCAAAGCATATGTAGCTAGCTTTAGTAATGCACCCTTCAAATACGTTTTCCTGTTCGGGTTCAAAAATCTATAGACGTGGATTTGTCTTAGCAAAGTGGGCGTTATTTACATAATCAGTGAATAGATAAGACTTTCAAAAAATTATTAGTGAACTTAATTTTACTCATTGCTTCCATTCCACGTGATATTATCAAAGTAGTGAAAATATAAGCTACAACACCACAAAACAAAGGAATATGTTACCAGAAATCTTTTTGCGAAACCTAATCCGTCCCAGAAATTTTTGACACTTCAGAGTGTTGTAAATCACTGAATTTGTACCAGTACGTCTCTAAAGATTTTCTAGGAATATTCACGTCTCTGCTCACTTCCCTAACTGATATTTCAGTCAGTTTTTCTCTTATAACAGCTAATCTCATTGTTGCTTCAGAATGATTATCTCTATCACCTTTCGTCTTATAATTTCCGAGTATCCAAAAAAAACCGCAGAATGACGAGAAGTATAAATATGACCACATTCCAAAATAGATGCGTGTTTGATACTTCAAAATATGTATGTCCTGCAACGTCCCATAAGTAACAGTTTCGAGTCCATATTACAATCGTTTTTGTTGAATACATGAAGATAAGGTATTAGTTTTGGAAGGAAAGAAAAGAAAATAAGAAACTCCTGACATCACTGCTGGTTTAAACTCAGTTCAGGACACAATTTTCTTAGTTAAAAACTGCATTGAATAAGATGTACACTTTGACTACGTAGGACCTTTTAAAGTTAGTAAGAATAATCGCTTAGAAAAAGACAGGGGGTCAGTTTGACCACGTGGCCGACGTGCCCTAATTTAAATTTGCCATTGTGCTCCATCGCCATACCGAAATTGTATTAGTTCGTTTTTACGAAACCATTTTAAACATTTATCGCCATACAACGTCAAAATAATTCTTACTCAGCTTACTTGTTTAGTACGAGCATTCTATTCGAGTACTCGACTAAATATCTCGAGGACGGAAAATTTACTATCAGTACCAAGAAAACATAATGTATCTGCACCGACCTGAGACGCATTTGTGGAATGACGACGCCGTTGTTTCCACCATCGTCCTTGGTCGATGGCGCATTCTAACGGAAATTTAACGAAGTAATACCAACTGGCCACCGTGACCCTATAGCTAACTTTCCCCGGTCTCCCCTACAGGAGATTGAAAACTATGAAGATAAAGTGCGTGTGTGGGGATGACATTTCCAGCCACAGAATCATTGAGCTAGTCCTTTTGAACGGCACAGTTAACAGTGCGCACTATATGGACGTGTTGCAGAACAACTCACTTCTGCAACTTTGTGCAATGGTGTGGCCAACGGAGACACAACACTTCATGCAAAATTGTGCTCTTATAATTAGAGTATTAGTTATTCTTGGTTTTCTGCACAAACATTTAGGGCACCGTAAGATGTTCCATCGATATCCAGAACGTCTTAAGGGCGGTTTAATATGGCCGCCACACAGCCCGAATATTAACCTCTGTGATTATTTCTTGGGGATATTTGGAGGGGACGAACTATTGCAAATATCTAATGCACCTGCAAGAGACAGTCACAACAGTTTTACAGGAAACCTCAGAAGACTTGTGTCGTAGGGTGGCTGGAAACATCACAGTTCGTCCCGAAGAAATAGTACATAGGTGGACATGTTGAACACGTTCTGCATGCTCGCCGTGCATACAGATTCTGATGGTTAATGTTAACTGACATGTTTTGTTTATCAAAAGTTATAGAAACTGTTTTCAGTGTATGACATTTCGCGCGTCATCCTGTATGTATGTATGTTCCTAGAACAACAATAAATGTTCATTAAAGGAAACCAACAGCGCTGCAGTTACGCGTCTGAGCGAAAATAATATCGTTTTGCTTTCGTTCGAAAGTTTGCATGCGTATGAGTTTGTTGCCCTCACTAATGAAAAAGCGGTGAAAAGAGAAAAAATATGATTTCATAAGAGCGATTCATTTACGACCAAACCTGGGGGTCATCGAATGTAATATATACAAATACCGTATTTTGAAAAACGACACTTAACCAGTTGTTACCGATGATTTCGGAATCGCGCTTTATTTTTTTGTGATCTTTCTTACCTGTTTTTCCGTGCACCGGTGAACAGAAATTAAATACAAAGAAAACTGGTATTCTTATTAAAAAATAAAAGGAAAAGAAAGGGTGGCGCACTTCTCCGCGAAAGTCATATGTATTAGGTTGGAGTCCCGAGTATTAATCTGTCACCAACTTAGAAATCAGAGCACAAAATCAGCGCACACTGCACTGCTGGGTAAACATTCTCTCTGGAGACTAAGAATAACCGTATCTAAGCTGTATTCATTAACGTTTTACGCTTCGTTTGCTGGCTAATATCTACATCAGTCACACAATACAACACGCTGAAAAATTTTAAACTTCGTACATGAACCACGTCCAGTATCATTTAATCGATTCAACAGTGCATTTATGCACTTATCAACACAAGTTAAAATGAATGGTACATCACCACGTATAAATTGAGGGGTGTCTTTCGTACGTTAACTTCTCTAAGAGCAGTTCTAAATAAAGGGAAAACAGATATGCTGCCATTACTGTGCGGATGACCACCACCACTCTTCCACCGGCCGTGTTTGCCGTTGTTCGCAGCGCTATCATCTACTCAATTACAGCGTTTGCGTGTAAGGCTCCACGCGAAGAGGCTACGTGTCCAATAATTCAGCCTGAATGGCGCAAATTATCTCGTTTCCCGTCAGGCGTGCGACGGCTGGGCTTGAATGAACTGCCTCTGAATTGCTGGAGGCAAACAAATATGAGTCTTTATCAGCAGGGAATACATGTCAACGCCCCTCTTTCAGCGAAAATAAAAACGGTGACACGAGGACAAAATTTGACGCGTTGTGTTGTTCGATTTGTACGGTATAAATCTCCTGGCTTGATTATCGAGCAGAACGTTCATAGCGAGCCATTGGTCTAACGTGGCACAAAAGTAATGTGAACTATAAGCAGCAACGTAATGGCACCATGTTACTATTGCTACCACCGTGCGATTCATATTAATTGCTAACTTTTCGCTCAGACGTTAAATGTCACTTAAATGTCCGGGAGTATTGACAACTTGAAACAGTTGGAAACGTTCAAACTGCGATGGGACACCTTGTTAACGTGACTACATCGTATAGACGTTCCAAGGTCCGTCTTCATTGCAGAGATTTACTAAAATTAGGCAATGTCAAGTGATTAATCGTCATTAGACACTGTAGCATTTCTCCTGCAGTAGCTGTTCAACACATTATGGTAAACTTTTCGTTATACACTGCATTTGTATTAAACTAATCTACTCAGCGCTTGTTTTTTTCTTCGCAGAAAATGGGGGGGAGGGGGGGGGGGGGAGATAATATTGGAGGTCATCAGTCCTGTGCCTGGCTAGCCGCGATTTCCACACCTGTTCCCGTCTCTTCATCTCCGAGTACCAGTGACATCTTATGTCAACAGTTATCTGGTTTAACTTTTTTTACATTCTCAACGGTTCCCTGTAATTTCATGAATGTTGTCCCCCGATTTATTGACACATTCGTTTTTCTTGTCCACAGTACTATTTTGCACATATTCGTCTCCTACTCGATTTCTCGGCGAACATCCTCCTTTCTTATCTGATCAGCGCACGTCATTTTCTGCGTCATTCCTTGACTCTGGCCTCAATCAGCACAAAAATTCCTTTAAGTGACAGATTTTATACGTAACTTCCCGGTCGTTTTAAATACTGTTAAAATTTATTTTATCTAGCTAATACTGTAGAATGTTTCGTCGAAATAATGCAGAACACATGTATGGTTGCTATCACGTTAAATGCATTCAAACTGAAAATACAGCACAAAAACTCTATTCATTTAATGCTAATGTAAATTTAACAAAGCGTAACGTTGTTACTAAACATACCTTTATCCTGTTCACGACAACCATGTATTAGCTTCCAAGTTTCAACATGTCACCTACAAATATGGCAATTTCCCTTTCCCAAGGAGCAAGAATATATTATTTTAATGTTTTCGGTTGTACATGCAGAATGTTGAGGGTTCGGATCTTATTCACAGGTAAAACTAACGCTGCTAAGCTACACTAGCTATACTAGCGAACCCTGCAGCGCATATCAATTGCTTAATATGTATGGGAATATGATATACACTCCTGGAAATTGAAATAAGAACACCGTGAATTCATTGTCCCAGGAAGGGGAAACTTTATTGACACATTCCTGGGGTCAGATACATCACATGATCACACTGACAGAACCACAGGCACATAGACACAGGCAACAGAGCATGCACAATGTCGGCACTAGTACAGTGTATATCCACCTTTCGCAGCAATGCAGGCTGCTATTCTCCCATGGAGACGATCGTAGAGATGCTGGATGTAGTCCTGTGGAATGGCTTGCCATGCCATTTCCACCTGGCGCCTCAGTTGGACCAGCGTTCGTGCTGGACGTGCAGACCGCGTGAGACGACGCTTCATCCAGTCCCAAACATGCTCAATGGGGGACAGATCCGGAGATCTTGCTGGCTAGGGTAGTTGACTCACACCTTCTAGAACACGTTGGGTGGCACGGGATACATGCGGACGTGCATTGTCCTGTTGGAACAGCAAGTTCCCTTGCCGGTCTAGGAATGGTAGAACGATGGGTTCGAGGACGGTTTGGATGTACCGTGCACTATTCAGTGTCCCCTCGACGATCACCAGTGGTGTACGGCCAGTGTAGGAGATCGCTCCCCACACCATGATGCCGGGTGTTGGCCCTGTGTGCCTCGGTCGTATGCAGTCCTGATTGTGGCGCTCACCTGCACGGCGCCAAACACGCATACGACCATCATTGGCACCAAGGCAGAAGCGACTCTCATCGCTGAAGACGACACGTCTCCATTCGTCCCTCCATTCACGCCTGTCGCGACACCACTGGAGGCGGGCTGCACGATGTTGGGGCGTGAGCGGAAGACGGCCTAACGGTGTGCGGGACCGTAGCCCAGCTTCATGGAGACGGTTGCGAATGGTCCTCGCCGATACCCCAGGAGCAACAGTGTCCCTAATTTGCTGGGAAGTGGCGGTGCGGTCCCCTACGGCACTGCGTAGGATCCTACGGTCTTGGCGTGCATCCGTGCGTCGCTGCGGTCCGGTCCCAGGTCGACGGGCACGTGCACCTTCCGCCGACCACTGGCGACAACATCGATATACTGTGGAGACCTCACGCCCCACGTGTTGAGCAATTCGGCGGTACGTCCACCCGGCCTCCCGCATGCCAACTATACGCCCTCGCTCAAAGTCCGTCAACTGCACATACGGTTCACGTCCACGCTGTCGCGGCATGCTACCAGTGTTAAAGACTGCGATGGAGCTCCGTATGCCACGGCAAACTGGCTGACACTGACGGCGGCGGTGCACAAATGCTGCGCAGCTAGCGCCATTCGACGGCCAACACCGCGGTTCCTGGTGTGTCCGCTGTGCCGTGCGTGTGATCATTGCATGTACAGCCCTCTCGCAGTGTCCGGAGCAAGTATGGTGGGTCTGACACACCGGTGTCAATGTGTTCTTTTTTCCATTTCCAGGAGTGTACGTCCCAATCTCCTGTTGCCACCTCTCAATGTGCATCTCCTTCTCCCTTCCCTTTTTCTTATCTCCTCTCTTCTCCCTCTCTCTGTCCATCTCCTCACCCCCTCCCTTTATCGGTCTAGACCTTCAGCCCCTTCCTCTCTCACCCATTTCCTCCTTTCTCCTATCCAAGCCAATTCCCTTTCCTTTCTATATCTATTCTTTCCATCTTTCCCTCTCTCACTGACCCTCATACACACATACGCACATATATATGAAGAAATATGTAGCCTATTATAGTCCGAACGTTTGTTACAGTATCGTTTAAAATTTGAAGTAAATTGGTTAAGAAAATTTCGATATTCTTGCAATCAACATTTCCTCATATGTATGTATATAGGGTGGCTCACTTAAATATTTCAGCGCGAATACCTCTGAAACAACAATAGATAATGAAAAATTACTTTCACGTTATGAATGTAAGGCAGAGGCTGATGGAAGTAAATAATATGAGACACTCTAAAACGTGAAAATTTATCAGTTTTCTGACAAAAAAACAAACTTACTTTTTTTATAATGGCTTTCACGTACTATTTCTTACGCAGGCAACAATATAACTGATCACAAAAAAGAATGGTGTTGGTTCTATCTCAATAGGTCAGTTACATCACGCGAAATTGCAAAGTGAATTTGACGCTTGAAATAACTGAAACGCGCTGCAGTTGCATCTCTTGAGATGCGTGCCTGAATCCGGCGTTGCTCGTAATCACACTGCGACTGACATGCGAACTCTTACTTTTACTGTTATCAGAAGGATCAAAAAAATAATAGTGTTTCCCGCAAGAAGCACTGATGTGTAAATATCCGTTTCCCTTTTCCGTGTTTTATTTATCTATGTGCACACTGCCTGACAGGACTGGTCAGTATAGGCCGCCCCTGATTCTGACCAGTACCACTCCTAGCCTCAGCAGCTGTGTACTGGAATAGACCACAATCAGTGTTGTGTCTGGGAACAGCTCACTAAGAAGCTGGCTGATCAGTGTGGAGATACGTAGAGGTAAATGGTGCTGGTGTACCGTAAGCTGTAATTAGTATCACTATTGTAAAGGTGATATTAATTTACCTATCCTTCCGTTCTAGACATTCAACATGAAATCCATAAATGAAGAATAGCCGATATGTCGTTACTTTACGGAGAACGTCACCAAAATGGCACACGAACGGCTCAACTACACTCTTGGAAATGGAAAAAAGAACACATTGACACCGGTGTGTCAGACCCACCACACTTGCTCCGGACACTGCGAGAGGGCTGTACAAGCAATGATCACACGCACGGCACAGCGGACACACCAGGAACCGCGGTGCTGGCCGTCGAATGGCGCTAGCTGCGCAGCATTTGTGCACCGCCGCCGTCAGTGTCAGCCAGTTTGCCGTGGCATACGGAGCTCCATCGCAGTCTTTAACACTGGTAGCGTGCCGCGGCAGCGTGGACGTGAACCGTATGTGCAGTTGACGGACTTTGAGTGAGGGCGTATAGTGGGCATGCGGGAGGCCGGGTGGACGTACCGCCGAATTGCTCAACACGTGGGGCGTGAGGTCTCCACAGTACATCGATGTTGTCGCCAGTGGTCGGCGGAAGGTGCACGTGCCCGTCGACCTGGGACCGGACCGCAGCGACGCACGGATGCACGCCAAGACCGTAGGATCCTACGCAGTGCCGTAGGGGACCGCACCGCCACTTCCCAGCAAGTTAGGGACACTGTTGCTCCTGGGGTATCGGCGAGGACCATTCGCAACAGTCTCCATGAAGCTGGGCTACGGTCCCGCACACCGTTAGGCCGTCTTCCGCTCACGTCCCAACATCGTGCAGCCCGCCTCCAGTGGTGTCGCGACAGGCGTGAATGGAGGGACGAATGGAGACGTGTCGTCTTCAGCGATGAGAGTCGCTTCTGCCTTGGTGCCAATGATGGTCGTATGCGTGTTTGGCGCCGTGCAGGTGAGCGCCACAATCAGGACTGCATACGACCGAGGCACACAGGGCCAACACCCGGCATCATGGTGTGGGGAGCGATCTCCTACACTGGCCGTACACCACTGGTGATCGTCGAGGGGACACTGAATAGTGCACGGTACATCCAAACCGTCATCGAACCCATCGTTCTACCATTCCTAGACCGGCAAGGGAACTTGCTGTTCCAACAGGACAATGCACGTCCGCATGTATCCCGTGCCACCCAACGTGCTCTAGAAGGTGTAAGTCAACTACCCTGGCCAGCAAGTTCTCCGGATCTGTCCCCATTGAGCATGTTTGGGACTGGATGTAGCGTCGTCTCACGCGGTCTGCACGTCCAGCACGAACGCTGGTCCAACTGAGGCGCCAGGTGGAAATGGCATGGCAAGCCGTTCCACAGGACTACATCCAGCATCTCTACGATCGTCTCCATGGGAGAATAGCAGCCTGCATTGCTGCGAAAGGTGGATATACACTGTACTAGTGCCGACATTGTGCATGCTCTGTTGCCTGTGTCTATGTGCCTGTGGTTCTGTCAGTGTGATCATGTGATGTATCTGACCCCAGGAATGTGTCAATAAAGTTTCCCCTTCCTGAGACAATGAATTCACGGTGTTCTTATTTCAATTTCCAGGAGTGTATATGGCCAGCGTTACCCTGATAGACATCATCCTATTAGCCCAACTTTCATGAGTATTGTTAGAAGTCTTCGTGCGACAGTACGCATGTCCTCACGAACGTGGATCCGGAGCAAAAGCTACAGCAGAAATTTGGATATCCGAGGTAACTTCCTGTGGGTCCAAACTGCCGAGGTCATCGGTCTCTAGACTTACAGACAACTTAATCTAATTTAAACTAACTTAGGATGAGGACAAGACACACACTCAAGCACGAGGGAGGACTCGAATCTCCGACGGGAGGAGCCGCGCGAACCGTGCCAAGGCGCTTGAGACCGCGCGGCTAAACCACGCGGCTAGCTGCAGCAGAAGTATGGATTATGGTGGCAGCTATAACTCTCAGTCCTCGTGAAATGGAGAGACTGATGGGAATCTCTGGAACAAGAGTTCAGCACATGCGTCACAGGTATAAATACCATCGGTACACTTGTCGCTACAAGGACTTCATATCAATGACTTTCGAATTCTCCTGGAACACTGTCAGTGTGTTCTGCGCCAATGATATGGCTTTATGCGGGGCTACTGTTTCCCGATGAAGACACGTTTGTAAAACATGGTAACGTCAACTTACGCAATATGCACTACTTGTCACCGGAAAATCCACATTGGATTCATCAGGTAGAACATCAACGGCAGTGGAGTGTCAAAGTATGATTTGGTATGGTAGAACAACACATCATTGGCCCACATTTCAATTATGCCACTTTTAATGGGCGACAGTACGGACGGTTCTTGAGACGTGCCTTACCTGGGCTGATGGATTACCTCTTCATTTGCGTCAAATAATGTGTTATCAGTATGATGGAGGTCCTGCGCATAACACCATGGTGGCAAGAAATGCAGTAAACAAACACTTCCCGAATCAATGGATAGGACGGGGCAATCCTGTTCAGAGATTTCCATCATGGTCGCCGGACCTTTCCCCCATGGACTTTCTTTTCCGGGGGAGGTGGGGGGGAGGGGGGAGAAGACATGTGGGAAAGGTGCTATATCAGCAGGTTCCAACAGCAATGGACAACATGAAAAACAGTATTACTGCTGCATGTGCCACAGTAACACAGAAACACAGAAAGCAGAGTGTCGATCGGTATCAGAACGTGCATAGCGCGATTGCCTTGCAAATGGTGATCTCTACGAACATACGTTGTATCGTTTCTGCTGTGAGATATATGAATGGATACCGACATACATTTTGTATGTTTCTTAGACGTGTGTTTGTTTTGCTGATAATGTCGTGCTTTTATGTAATCATTTACCATGTGCAAAAGTTCAATTGTAACGTAGTCATTAAAATGTTCAGTGAGAGTCCTGTAAGTGTCATGTACCATTATGTAATTGATGTACAATTATGTAAAATTTGAATTTATCCCTGTGTTAGATCCTTCGTCAACCATTAATTATATTTACCCTGGCCAGTGATGTTCCGTATTTCGTTACCTTGTCATTATTTCCGTTCTATACTGCAGTAAAATCAATAAAGCACGAAGAGGTGAAACGATTATTTATTTTTCATTATGCGTTACTGTATGGCCTCTCTATGTAATTTCATCTAATGCAGTTCGATGAAATATATATGAGAGAGTATGGAATTAGGAAACTACGCCATGTGGAGATATGTGTAAAACTGTTATAAAAAATAATTAAGTTTATAGAACTTATTGATGTACTGAAACACAGAAGATATGCGTCGTGTAGACATATTATGGTAACTGTATTAATGATAATTATTATTTATGATTTTTCTCTATATTCAGGAGACTCTGCTCTTGTCGTCGTCTCTCTTGTTCTTTTGTTCTGGTAGATGTGATAACATTTTACTTAGCCATATTACGTCTGTAACCATATACGAGATGAATTAAGTGTTAAAATAAATAATTGTTTAAATCTGGTTATTTCGTGCCTTTATTCCGTAGTTTTGTGTGACCAGGGTCAAATATGTGCATTATTTCATCATTCATAGCAGGCAGACGGCAAAACAATCTATCAGCGCCTCATCGACCAGATCGCCGCCATTAAGCGCAAAATTGCGTTTAAACCTTTATCTCTCCAGCAGTGCTTATATCAGCGTAACAAACACCGATACTTTCTCGCACAGTACTACGCAGACCTGGCGCTGCAAATATTTAAGGATTTTTTCCACGTAGATGGACTATCAATATTTTATTTTCCTTTGCTGGCATAGCTACACGTAACAAAGAGCCATGAGAACCATTTTCTCAGTTAAATAGTGTGAGAGCAACTAAATGAGAACTGAATTTAATCTACACGGTTTGCTACTTAATTTCGGTGAGATATTTTACGTGAAATTTCGTGTTATAATGACTGTATACGACGTTGTCTGATAGGACTAACCACAAATGTGTGTTATACCCTGATTTTAAAATCCTGCTTTTATGCTAGCTAACGCAGAAAGTAGTATTAATTGCAGTAATACATTACAAGATTCAGTGAAATTATCCTGTTATGAGCAAAGGCTCGAAATCAATGAAAATACATAAGCCTCCATTACTATTAATTAACTTTAACTACGACAATCCTAGAAAGCTAAATAATAAACAAAAGTAATAATGAATAATCATTAAAACATTTTGTCATTAACGATAAAGGTCTTACAGACATTACAACTGGACGTTCATATTATTTCCAGTCAACTTAATAACAGTACAAATACCCACAGCGTTTGTCGCGTCGTTGTACGTCAATCACATAGCATTTCCGGGAACGTGAAGTTCACGTTTGCATCTCTGGATATCCAACAGCGGCGCGTTCCGTTTATTTCAAGTGACAGTTTCTCTCTGCATTTCCTCGGGACTTAAGCAACTTATTGTGATGTAACCAACGCCATTTTCTTGATTGTGTATGAAATAATAAGGGTATCCATTTAAAAAATATTAGTTTGTGTTGAAACTAATATTTGCTTACGTTTTGGTTTACTTTCATGAGCCCCTGCTTCATTTCGTTTATGCCCTTGAAAATCGTTCTCCAATATATATTGTTGTTCCAGAGATATATGCACTGAAATCTGTAACTGGGCCACTGGCCACCAGCTCTCTCTCTCTCTCTCTCTCTCTCTCTCTCTCTCTCTCTCAAAATATATAAAGAGAGAGAGAGAGAGAGACAGAAAATATGTTTACTGAAAAATATGTAGTCCTTGTCCGCCCGAATCTATAAAAATTTTGAGCAAATCGTTCGAGACTTTCAGTAGCTACGTTCAACCTCGACGTTATATAGTAGTATACATTTTTAAATGTATATTTACACACCACAAAAATTGGAACTATATAGCCTATATCTCTTCCAACGTTTGTTAGAGTATCGTGAAATTATTTGAAGCGAACTGGTACAATACTTTTCGATATTTTAGGTAAAAACGTTAAACATCAATTTGCCATTACATAGTAGTATAGATTAAGCCACACATTTAGTGAATTTTTTTATTGTGAGATCTCCCCACATGTTGTTAGGCTACAAGGGAAGTGCATCAGTAATGAACTGCTGTTCAACCCCATTACTGCTGGTATTATCTAAAATTTTCGAGGAACTCATATATAATAACATAATAGGCATAGCATAGATAAAAAAACATACCTAGTTGCAGGCACTTTGGATTTGGAAAACGGTTGCCACCTGGAAATAACTTTATTTACATTCACACACGGCGTACAGGAAAAAAATAATTTAGAAGAGGTTAACATTGGGAACATTTATTTACTTCCTAATGGCTTTTGTTACCCAAACCAAGATTTCCTCAAGAAAAAGTTAAATCATTATGAACTACCAGAACAGTAGTTTCATGACTCTTATTTTATCTGCATAACAGAAATAGGAATGTATTCTATCAATGTCGATCATAGTCGTATGGACCCTCCAATGTTTCATACATTGAATAAATGACTTACATCTAGCATTACCACAAAAAGCTTCTTTCGTCTTTGATAGTACAGGTAAACGAATGTTAAGGAGTATCGATAAGCTGCTAATGAAACGTCAATAAATATCTCAAGATAAGGAACTATATATTAATAAGACTCATTACAAACAATTTAGTAGGTTTCATTGTACTCCAGAAGCTATATAAATAGTTTACTCAATCAAACGTAAGCCGTGCGGGATTAGCCGGGCGGTCTCAGGCGCTACAGTCGTGGACTGTGCGGCTGGTCCCGGCGGAGGTTCAAGTCCTCCCTCGGGCATGGGTGTGTGTGTTTGTCCTTAGGATAATTTAGGTTAAGTAGTGTGTAAGCTTAGGGACTGATGACCTTAGCAGTTAAGTTCCATAAGATTTCACACATATTTTTAATCAAACGTAAGAAATAGGAGATTTCAAGCTTTTGCATTACAAGTATTCTACATATTTCCACTCATTATTTGCTTCGTGTTCGTTTTAACTGAGGACACTGAAATATCTCTAAACAAAGAATTAAAGAAAGTTATAATTCCACTTTGTTTGTCTTGGAGGGGGACATCCAGTGATACCACGCTCGAACCTCCATCCCAAACAGTGTGTGGGTGCCGAGGGACAACTTTGAAATCTTCAAAGGGTACCATCGTTTTTTATTTTAGATAAAAATTCTACGGCATAATCTACATACGTTTAGTCTGAAGCGTCTTCATATTTTCGCCACAGATGGCGCTGCAATGGGAGAATAGAAGTGGGTACATAACCGTAATTTACGACGTGCTACTCATCGGCTCTTGAATATCCAGTGGTACGTGGCACCCCATAGCTTATATTGCAAGATTTGGTGTTATTATTTTAACAGATTGTGTACTTATTTCTGTTCCTCCGATTACAACGCCATCTGTGGCGAAACGTAAAAAACACTTCAGGCAAGACATATGTTGCCCGTAGATTAGTAATCTGGAATAAAAATGGGAGTTCCCATTGAGAATTTCGAAGTTGCCACCTTACCAACTTCACACTGGATGGGATTACGAATCTAGTGTTTTATTGGATGTTTGATCCTATTTGCAGTTTTCCATATATTTCAATGTCGCCAGTTAAAATGAACACCCTGTATTTCATTAAGAATACATGTCACATCTCAAAAAACAGAGAATTTTCTGAAATTAGCAGCCAGGATTTATGAAATACGATTAATACAATATGCATCCCTGATAAGTGCAGCAGTGCTCAAAATATTAGTTTCCCAGAGAGTTGTGTGTAAAGTGTTTTCCTCTTTGTATCCTTTGTTCAAGTATATTGCATGACAGTTAGTACCTGTATCTAACGCTGCTACTGGTTCTTTCTCCTTTCCATTATATCATCTTATAAAACTTTTATCGGCATTTAAATCCCTACTACTTCGGTAGTCTCAGTTCAATTTTGTCTTGATAGCTTATATAGCCCCCCCCCCCCCCCCCCCCCCCCCCATGAATCATGTACCTTGCCGTTGGTGGGGAGGCTTGCGTGCCTCAGCGATACAGATAGCCGTACAGTAGGTGCAACCACAACGGAGCGGTATCTGTTGAGAGACCAGACAAACGTGTGGTTCCTGAAGAGGGGCAGCAGCCTTTTCAGTAGTTGTAGGGGCAACAGTCTGGATGATAGACTGATCTGGCCTTGTAACACTAACCAAAACGGCATGCTGTGCTGGTACAGCAGACGGCTGAAGGCAAGGGGAAACTACAGCCGTCATTTTTCCCGAGGGCATGCATCTTTACTGTATGATTAAATGATGATGGCATCCTCTTGGGTAAAATATTCCGGAGGTAAAATAGTCCCCCATTCGGATCTTCGGGAGGGGACTACTCAGGAGGACGTCGTTATCAGGAAAAAGAAAACTGGCGTTCTACGGATCGGAGCGTGGAATGTCAGAGCCCTTAATCGGGCAGGTAGGTTAGTAAACTTAAAAAGGGAAATGGATAGGTTAAAGTTAGATATAGTGGGAATTAGTGAAGTTCGGTGGCAGGAGGAACAAGACATTTGGTCAGGCGAATACAGGGTTATAAATACAAAATCAAATTGGTGTAATGCAGGAGTAGCTTTAATAATGAATAATAAAATAGGAGTGCGGGTATGCTACTACAAACAGCATAGTGAACGCATTATTGTGGCCAAGATAGATACGAAGCCTATGCCTACCACAGTAATACAAGTTTATATGTCAACTAGCCATGCAGATGACGAAGAGGTTGATTAAATGTATCATGAGGTAAAGAAATTATTCAGATAGTAAAGGGAGACGAAAAGTTAATAGTCATGGATGACTGGAACTCCATAGTAGGAAAAGGAAGAGAAGGAAACATAGTAGGTGAATAGGGAATGGCGGTAAGGAATGAAATAGGAAGCCGCCTGGTAGAATTTTGCACAGATCATAACTTAATCATAGCTAACACTTGGTTCAAGAATCATGTAAGAAGGCTGTATGCATGGAAGCCGCCTAGAGATATTAGAAGGTATCAGATAGATTATATAATGGTAAGACAGAGATTTAGGAACCAGATATTAAATTCTAAGAGATTTCCAGGGGCAGACGTGAACTCTGACCACAATGTATTGGTTACGAACTGTAGATTAAAACTGAAGAAACTGCAAAAAGGTGGGAATTTAGGGTTTCAGGGTAAGCATAATGAAACAAATGACAGGAATGGGGAAAGAAATACAGTAGAAGAAGAATGGGTATCTTTGAGGGGTGAAGTAGTGAAGGCAGCAGAGGGTATAGTAGGTAAAAAGACGAGGGCTAGTAGAAATCCTTGGGTAACAGAAGAAATATTAAATTTAATTGAGAAAATACAAAAATACTGTAAATGAAACAGGCAAAAAGGAATACAAACGTCTCAAACATGAGATCGACCAGAAGTGCAAATTAGCTAAGTAGGGATGGATAAAGGACAAATGTAAGGATGTAGAGGCTTATCTCACTAGAGGTAAGATAGATACTGCCTATAGGAAAATTAAAGAGACCTCTGGAGAAAAGAGAACCACTTGTATGAATATCAAGAGCTCAGTCAGAAACCCAGTTTTAATTAAAGAAGGGAAATCAAAAAGGTGGAAGGAGTCTATAGAGGGTCTATGCAAGGACAATGTACTTGAGGACAATACTATGGCAAGGGAAGAGGATGTAGATGAAGATGAAATGGGAGATTTGATACTGCGTGAAGAGTTTGACAGAGCTCTGAAAGACTTAAGTGAAAACAAGGCCCCGGGAGTAGACAACATTTCATTAGAACTACCGACAGCCTTGGGAGAGCCAGTCCTGACCAAACTCTACCATCTGGTGAGCAAGATGTATGAGACAGGCGAAATACCCTCAGATTCAAGAAGAATATAATAATTCCAATCCCAAAGAAAGCAGGTGTTGACAGATGTGAAAATTACCGAACTACCTGTTTAATAAGTCACAGCTGCAAAATATTAACGCGAATTCTTTACAGACGAATGAAAAAACCAGTAGTAGCCGATCTCGGGGAAGATCAGTTTGGATTCCGTAGAAATATTGGAACACATGAGGCAATACCAACCCTACGACTTATCATAGAAGAAAGATTAAGGAAAGGCAAACCTATGTTTGTAGCATAGCTTTTGACAATTTTGACTGGACTACTGTCTTTCAAATTCTGAAGGTGGCAGGGGTAAAATACAGGGAGCCAAAGGCTAATTATAGTTTGTACAGAATCCAGATGGCGGTTATAAGAATCGAAGGGCATGACACGGAAGCATGGTTGTGAAGGGAGTGAGACAGGGTTTTAGCCTCTCCTCGATGTTATTCAAACTCTATATTGAGCAAGCAGGAAAGGAAACAAAAGAAAAATTCGGAGTAGATATTAAAATCCATGGAGAGGAAATAAAAACTTTGAGATTCGCCGATGACATTGTAATTCTGTCGGAGACAGCAAAAGACTTGGAAGAGCAGTTGAACGGAATGGACAGTGTCTTGAAAGGAGGATATAAGATGAACATCAACAAAAGCAAAACAAGGATAATGGAATGTAGTCGAATTAAGTCGGGTGCGGCTGAAGGAATTAGATTACGAAGTGAGACACTTAAAGTAGTAAAGGAGTTTTGCTATTTGGGAAGCAAAATTACTGATGATGGTCGAAGTATCGAGGATATAAAATATAGACTGGCAATGGCAAGGAAGGCGTTTCTGAAGAAGAAAAATTTGTTAACATCAAGTATTGATTTAACTGTCAGGAAGTCGTTTCTGAAAGTATTTGTATGGAGTGTAGCCAGGTATGTAAGTGATACATGGGCGGTTAATAGTTTGGACAAGAAGAGAATAGAAGCTTTCGAAATGTGGTGCTACAGAGGAATGCTGAAGGTTAGATGGGTAGATCACATAACTAATAAGGAGGTACTGAATAGAATTGAGGAGGAGTTTGTGTCACAACTTGACTAGAAGAAGGGATCGGTTGGTAGGACATGTTCTGAAGCATCAAGAGGTCACCTATTTGGTATTGTAGTGCATCGTGGAGGGTAAAAATCGTAGAGGGAGCCCAAGAGATGAATACACTAAGCAGATTCAGACAGATGTAGGTTGCAGTAAGTGCTGGGAGATGAAGAAGCTTGCACAGGATAGAGTAGCATGGAGAGCTGCATCAAACCAGTCTCAGGACTGAAGATCACAACAACAACAACAACAGCTTATATTGCAAAATTTCTTGTTGTGTACACATTTGATATTTACTTGTGTTTCTGACTCTATTGAAAGTGTTAAAGTTACACGCAGTACCGAAGTGCTTCACCTCTCCTGCTCCTACTCGCTTCCTTCACTCTCGGCCTATATGACAGAAGCAGTTCACAGGAGCAGACCCACGCACCGCCTGTTCAGGGGGGATAAAAAACAACTGACTTAACTTTGAATGTATTCACACAGTTTACTCACACTCTCAATCAACTGTATCTATTGTAAACCACCTTGTGGCCTGAAAATCGTTCCGACTGCTGTGACATAATGGAATTATGACATGTAGACGTCGACAGTTTACCCATATAACTTGATTAATTTCTGAGTCGTTCTTACACTTTCGCCTGTCTGTCAGCTAATCCGTCTGACAAAACCACACGCAACGTACCCGTTCGTCCGGAGAGGAAACTCGTGTTAGACCCACAGTGTGGAATGAAACGTAATGCTTTCGGCTACTTGTTATCGTTTCCTATATGCTTCTGTTCGTCATTTCAGATATTGCGTGACATATCAAATGTAACTACAAGTAGTAGTTGATGTCCTGGTACGAGAACACAATTCATTTTATCTGAAAAATGATACCTCAGTGTTTTCGCACATAGCCGGAAAAGTATTTTATTTCGCGTTAGTTCATTGGAAATCCTGCCCACGCGACAACTGTGATATTTTTGTCTCTTGGATCAGGATACTATGTCTGATACCAACGCTGCCAGGTTCCTCATTTTCGATGCTGTACCGCTGCCCAGTAAAGAGAAGATGTAGATATAGAATGGCACCTTGTGCATGTGACATATTTGTAAAAACTGTAAACGTCGTTGCAAAAGTCTGAAAAAGTTCTTGACCAGTTCGTTACAAATTTTCACACGATACTCTAGTAGAGTTATGGACGCGCAAGGAACAAATAAACTTTAGTTTGTTACTATATAAAAAGTATACTATATTTAATGAAGTAACTTTATTATCAATAATCTCGAGAAGTTGTTGACCGATTTGTTTCACAATTTTACACTCGGCTGTAGTAAACATTCAGATGGGCATTGGCTCTATATCTTTTAGTATACACTGTACATAAATATAAATGTAATATGTAAAGAGGAACAGTTGTTAGCAAAATTTTAGAAATGTTGCATAGAAATTTATTTCAAATATTTAGATGATACTCTAATGAATGGTCATTTTTTTAATTTATATAGTACGTAAATAGTTATATAATAACTAATGAATTTATTTATCGTATGGCAACAACAGCAAACATTGGAAAGTGCATGAAGTTTAATTTTACATCTATATCTACTTAAGTATTTACATATACTTCAGTTGCACTCTTTGGTACAAATTGTATACACATTTTAAATTTGTAAATTTACTAACTTAATATTACTGACTAGTTTGACTGATATAATTGCAAGTTAAAAAAGGCAGATAAATTTAATCATAGTTCAGTATCTAATGATTGAAGCCAACTAACAGTAAAGGGAGTAACATTAATAAAGCCACTATACGGTCTAGGATACTTCCTCTGAGGACACTCTGTAACAATATGTTGAACAGTTTGTTCTTTGGCCCCACAATCACATGCTGGAGAATCTCGGAGTCCCCACTTATGCATCATAGCTTTCCACCTGGCGTAGCCAGTTCTTATTCTGTTCAGCTTTGTCCACTCCCTTTTCTGCAGATGTAATCCTGGTAAGCTGGCGGTTTGGTCTTGGATACCCTTATGTGCTATTCTTGCAGCATTCCACCTCTCTTGTTTCATTTCGAATTTCTTATCGTTCCTTCCATTATGCCACAGTGAATTGCGAGATTTTAAGCGGTCTGGGGGAGGGTTGTTAACGGTTGTATGAATTGGGAGGTCTTGCGGTTAGTCGGGGTGGCGTAGCTTCCTCCATTCTCGATCAATTGCCTCTTGGCGCCGTAATTCAGGTGGCGGGATGTTGCTGATGGTGTGCAGCCAGGGGATCGGGGTGGATTTTAATGTGCCCGTAATAATCCTCATTGACTCATTCCTGCTTCCTCGTGTGGGCACTATGTTGCCACACTGGAGCACAGTATTCGCCAACTTGGTACACCACCTGTCGTACGGAGAGTCGATGTGTCGGCAACCCATGTTGTAGCAGCTAGTTTCCTCACGATGTTGTTTCGGGTCTTTAGTTTTTGGCTTGTTCTTTCGAAGCGTTTTTTATATGTCTGAGGCCGATCTAGTGTGACACCAACGTATTTAGACTATAAATTATGCCTAACCTTTTGCTGGCAGAAGATGACGTTCAACTGCTGGTTTGCTATTCTGTTGTTTAGATGGAATGCGCAGACTTCTGTCTGTGCTGCTTTCAGATGGTGTCTCCATGCTTTGTTGCTGTGTTGAGAATTTCTAAGTCTCTAAATAACATAGCTTCTCCTTCCTAAAGTGTGCTGGTTTGTACGGCTATGGCGTCGTCGGCATAGCAAAACTTTGCGCTAACAGTGTTTGGCATGTCACTGGTGTACAGATTGAAAGGTGGGGGTGCTAGGAAGGACCGTTGTGGGAGCCCAATTTCCAAGGTAAATGACTTGCTCTGTTTTTGTCCAGTGCTATCCTTGAACTAGCGGTTAGTTAACATATTTCCCACAAGCGTCGTCAGTTTCTTACTTGGGAAAGCCGGAGTCCATCTAGTCACACAGTGTCATACGCTTCTAACAGATCAACAAAAGCCACTTATGTCTTTAGTTTCTTTTGGAATCCAGTCTCAATGTAGGATGTGAAGAGTAGGACCTGCTCACATCATCTCAGCTTGCTTCTGAACCCAGCCTGATATGTTCGGGTCATTTTGTTTATTATTCCTTGTATTTTATTATGAGTCGTTCCAGTAGCTAGCAGCACACGCTCAGCAATGCAATTGGCCGGTAACTTGAGGGGTCATGTGCTGGCTTTCCAGGTTTGAAGATTGCTAATGTGTGTGCGATCTTGATCTGTTGAGGCATCCTTCCAGTCTTGAGTATATCATTGTAGAATTTCTCCAGCCAAGTTCTTCCATGTTCCCCTATGTGTTTTATAAATTCAGTAAATATGCCATCCAGTACTACGGCTTTACTCATTTTCAATGTTTTGATGGCCTCATTTATATCTATTTAAGAAAAGGGGTCTGACAGTGTGGTGTTATCATGGACGTGCCTATTCACTTCATTCGGTTCGTTCTTTACGTTTTCTTTCATGGTTGTGTCTACAGGGACCTTCTCAGCTCTTGATTGTATGTGTAGTGCCAGTTCTAATGGCGTTACCATCGGTTGCTGATTGCAGACGTTGTTTGCAGTGCCAAGTTTCCTTAATAATCCCCATGACTTTCTGCTTGAAAGAGTGAAATTTAAACTAGACTTCAGGTCCACCCATTTCTGCTTTCTTGCTTCATTTAGCTGTCCTAGTATTATTTTACCAGTATCACGGTTTTCAGTTTGTTGATATTCTGCATACAAGTTTTTTATTGTGTCACCCCAGCAAGGGGTGTATTGTTTCCTGAGCCTTCGACGTATATTACGTTTCGCTGCACCAGTTATGAATCGCACGAATCTTTTGTAGTTTTCTGCTTTTGGGGCTACCCAGCGTAGGTTGCTGTCAACTTCTCGTGTACACTGATCCCTCTTAGCTTTCTTGAAATTCCATCTTGACTTGTTAACGGAATTTATTATGGGCATCTCCAGCCCAGTTTTGATAACTGCTGGGCGGTCTTGGCTTCTTGGGAAGCCCTTTAGAACTTTCCTTGTATGACTCAAGGGGAGTGTGTTTACATCGGTGGAGAGGAAACATAGGTCAGGATTAGTGTCAGTGTGCCACCTACCGGAGCAAAAGGTTTTCGTTTCTTTGGCATCGTAGCTGAGATAGAGTTTTTTCTCCTACTGCCCAGTCCACTAATTTATCTCCATTTATGTCACTTTTTGTATAACCCCAGGCTGTGTGGTTGCTGTTGAAATCACCTAGATATATGCACAGCTGCGATACAAATGGCAAGACTGGGGTGGGCCACTGGACGTTCAGTGGTTTGTAAACTGAGACAGCACTTAAGCCACTCAGCTCCAGTGTTATCACTTCTGCGTCACTGATCGCCTGGAAGCACACTCCTTCAATATCAGAATCGCTGTTTCTGGCGTACATGATAGAGCCATGTGTAGATGATGGCAAATATCCTATTATTTTGTAGCTTGCAACCTTTCACTTTGCTATATGGTCTTCGTTTAGATGGGATATCAGTGCTTTGGTCTGCGGCCAATTTGCGATATCAGTGACTTGGTCTGTGGCCAATTTGCTATATCAGTGCCTTGTTCTGCGGCAAATTTGCTCAAGTAGTCGCATTTATCTTTTGTCAGTCATTCTACACTGATTTGTAAAATACTAATACTTTGTCAAAAATTCTTCATACTCTTTGTCTGGCTCTGAGAAGAGCCTTTGTTGCAGTTTGTAAATAATGAAGAAAAGTATTTACCAAACATATCGGAAAGTTCTTCATCGATTTACTGCAATTTTTTTTTTTTTTTTTTTGCAATACTATAATTAACCCATGGATGGGTTTCTTTAAAAACATTGTACAGATTTTCTGTTAAAAGAAAAATGCTATGCTGTGAAAATGTCCGGTTTCATTTTCTTTGTCGTAATCAGCTTTAACTAGGATATCAGGGCATTTAGACGAGTACGCCGCAAAGGAGGACAAGATATTATTAGCTGAGTAAGGGCATCTAACAAGTAAATACTGCGTGTTTCCCAGCTACTGGTATTTTCACTGATATGTACAATCTCGCGCTATCAGTTACTGCACCGGATGGTGCTCTGTGGTAGTAAAATGATAAGTTCTGACAACTCGGTTCCTCTACCAGTTATAATTCGGATGGCAACTGCATTTGCACCTCTCTCAAGCCCTTCAGAAATTGCTCGGGTGACAGCAAGACAGAACTTAATTGACCATGTAGCGCCTAATTTTTAGTGCAAATTTGTTAGCTCTAGCCTTCTGTCCCAGGTGCTATCACTGAGCGACTGCAATAACCTTCTCAAGGTTAACCTTGCATCTAATACCTGCATGAGTATTTGCACTGGCTCCAAATCTCAATTCAGGGTACTAATTGAGATCTTGCCATAATCCATGACTTTCTTAGTCAGCTGGCGGAGCATACGTTGTTGTTCGGCACTCTACTTTTCAAGTTCATAATAAGCATGGAATGATACTCTACAGTCACCTTGTTCACTTTTGCTAACCCCATTGCAACTTCTGCCATTTCATTCAATTTGCTCACGTCGCTTTCATCTTCTGTCCAGAAGACTGTCTTCAACATTCTACCAGCAGCATCTATCCACTCCTCTTTTACTCTCCTTAGCTAGTGTGGATCTACTTCAATTATCTCTTACATCTGCTCCTTTAATCGTGCGCATGCCCTGAACAAGTTCCTGTATGCCTTTGAGATCTCTCCATACTCCACACTACTAATAGTCAGTTACAGTAAACTTGAAAATATTTCTTCCAGCCTCCTGATATCATTTCGTAAAATAACACTCCAACTACCGGGCGATGTATTTACTGCCTCATCACTCCATCCTCGACGAAGAGGTAGAATATTGCCAAAAGAATCATTATACTTCTCCTTCACGTGTTAACCTGAGAACAAGGATGCATATCACCTCCCATGCCCCAATAACCCTGCTGCGTGTGAACAGAGATCGTCTCATTGTTCTACCGGTAAGGCTACCACTAGTAAATACGTAGATGTAACCCCACTCCTATCAACATTACGTCCTACAAAGCACATACAAATAATCTGCACAAAATATACATGACTACTATCCAGACCTTAATGTATAACGTGTCTGAGGTATTGAGACTTCCCTCTACCACTGCTCATCGTTTCGCTTTTTCCTTTTAATATCCTTCCTTGAATTTGCTAGCACTTTCAATGGAATCGCAGCTGGCTCATGCTTGAATGATTGCTGATGTGCCACATACGCAGCAATCGTCGTTGTTGGCAGCTGCATCACTGGATCCTAGTAACGCAGTTAAAAACTTTGTTGTCTTTCCATCTGGTGTATATGGACGCGAAAACAATACCCATTTGCCCATCTTATACCGCAGTAGCATCCCCACCTGCCTCACTCCCACTTCCTGTTTCTGCAAAGCCTTCGCATTGGCACTTTGTACCCTGTTCCAATCCTTGTTTATTTTTCTTCTAAAATCGTGGACCGCATCTCTCTTTCTACCACTCTTCTGGTCAACCATGTCGAAAGGTGACGGAACGTTTTCGCCATATAGTACCTTGAATGATGCAAACCCAGTGCTATATGCGTTTATGACAAATGTTAAGTATTTATCCAACTTTGTGTGATTTCAGTCTATGTAGTAATAAGTATATTCCACATTATTCTGTGAACTCTACCAGTCTTTCCTTTACGTTGCCGATGTAGTGGGCTAGTGCTCAGCTTCTCCACTCTCAGCAACCTACACAATTTCTTCATCGAGTCTGAAATGAAGATCGCCCCTGGTCCATTATCACTCCAAAGTTCAGTATGCACCTATTAACCAACGACTGTGCGACTTCGGTGGCCTGTTGATCCCGCATTGGCACTATCTCAACGTAACAAGGAAAATGATGGTCGCCATAAAACTATTAGCTACTTGTGTTCGGCTGAATGGTCCAAACACGCCCACCTCCATGAAACTAAAAGGTTCGTTGCTTCAGGCAGTATTTGTAACCATCCTTGATTCTGACTCAAATTGGCTCCCTATCCACAATATACACTATTATTGACGTGTCAGTCCACATAATCCTTTCTTCCTTTCCACCAATACTTCTCTGAATCCTTCTAATGGTCGACTTGCATTCACCACGGCCTGAAAAAATGCGATCATGCATCTCACGAAAGGCTTCCAATTTTAACTTAACTAGTACCACGACTCGTCTTCCTAATTTTGTGTCTCTGCCAATAATCCATTATGCATACCAAATTGCTGCTGTTCTTTATACTGCCTTCAGTCCTCGTCGGATTCTGTGCTGCTCGCCTTACTGCGAGATCATCACAAAGTGCTTGTATTATAGCTATCTTTCTGCTTAGCCTGTCCGAATGTCTGTGTTTCTTTTCTTGCTTGTGGTCTACTCCGTACTCTGCTTCGCTAAGTTTCAGTACTCATCTCATTAATCTACCAAATGGGTTCTTCAAGCCTAGTAACCACTTTAGAGCTGCATGATCTGTTATAACCTTTAGCTTCCTCCTGTACAAATAACATTGAAAGTGCGTTATTCTTTGTTCCAGACTGAACATTCTCTCCTGTCAATTGTAGGGTAATTTCTTTATGCGCTGTTCAATTGTCGTGATGAAAAGACAACAGGATGTTCTTGACAGTTGACCTCTTAGCTCATGTGACACATCACATGACAATATAAGTTTTTTCTGTAAGTATGGAAACACCAAAATTGGCCTGGATGTCAACACCTTCTTTAACTTGTCAAATGGTCGATGACATTCCTCCGATCACACAAGCTTAACCCCTCCCTCCAACAACTTGGTAAACGGTCTTTCAGTATTCGCGAACCTCCTACAGTAATTTGCGAGACTGAGGAAAGATTTTAACTCCCTAGTAGTTTGAGGTACTGGAAAATCTTTCACTGGTTCCATCAACCTCAGATCAGTTGTTACACAATCCTTACTTATGACGTGGCACAAATAGTTAACTTCTTCCAGCACAAAGTGACATTTTTCAACATTGAGTATGAGACGTGCTGCTCGTAATCTCCTGAATATTTCTTTTAGACTTTGTCTATGTTAATAGATATATTTCAGTCCCCTCAGTACTTGAATGTCATCATCGCATTTTTCAACCCAAAAAGGCATACTCCTATATTGGTAGTGTCCACAATTTGCTGAAAAAGATTTCTCTGATCTATCTTCAGGAGCAAATACTAACTAATGGTACCCGGTTTTTATGTCGAACTTCGAGAAATATTTGTTTTTGTATTTGTTATCTATGGTATCTGTGATATCCGGATTAGGATATGCATCTGTTGTAGTCTTACTATTTCAAACAGCGATAACTGTAACAAAACTGATACTTCTGCGAACCGCCAGAGGACTTCTTACGTACGATTACGATTCCTGCCTAAGCCGGCCGAAGTGGCCGTGCGGTTAAAGGCGCTGCAGTCTGGAACCGCAAGACCGCTACGGTCGCAGGTTCGAATCCTGCCTCGGGCATGGATGTTTGTGATGTCCTTAGGTTAGTTAGGTTTAACTAGTTCTAAGTTCTAGGGGACTAATGACCTCAGCAGTTGAGTCCCATAGTGCTCAGAGCCATTTTGATTCCTGCCTCCGTGTACTATTACTTTATTCTATTATTTCGTCTGCTAACTGTTAATCTATGAACTCTTCTAAAACGGCTTGCAATTACTGTGGTATTCTATATGGTAACTACCGTGGTATTCTATATGGTATTCGGCATACCAGTGCTCTATTTCTTGTAGGAATCCTCTGTTGCGTTAGTGCCGTGGCAGGCAATGGATCTCTCGGAAAAAAGGATCCGGGATTTGTAGCACCAGGTCTTCCAACTGTGCTCTTTCTTCTCCTTTCCAATGCTTTTCAGGATATGCAGTCTTCACCGCGCCCTATGCCTCTTAATAGCTCATACCACCGTTGTGGTAATCCTCCTAGTGTGGAACTTCTAATGTAGTTAGTAACATTACCTTCGACAACTTCACACCTGCATCGACGGGTACCAGTTTACCTCTGTCCACTTCCTGTATGCATATAATACTATGTTTCACCGAACAACATGGTATGTCTAATACTTCATTACCCTCCAATGGTTCTGTTACACATATCACGACTACTGGTAAGTTCGGTTCCACATATGCCCATAGTGATTTTCCGGCAACTTTCACCACACAATCATGCGAATCAAGCTTTAATACTGTTGCTCACAGTTTAATTGGACCGTCTTGTACACTAGACACTCCTCCTGGCAGATTAACATTAATAATTGTTTCCGTTAGCTGGAATGTCTCCCCACTGAGTTCAGCTGGCCGGAGTGGTCGAGCGATTCTAGGCGCTACAGTCTGGAACCGTGCGACCTCTACGGTCGCAGGTTCGAATCCTGCCTCGGGCATGGATGTGTGAGATGTCCTTAGATTAGTTAGGTTTGGTATTTCTACGTTCTAGGGGACTGATGACCTCAGAAGTGAAGTCCCATTGAGCCATTTGAACCATTTGAACCCACTGAGTTCCACTATACATCGTCGAAGGTCAATAATGGTATGATGCTGATGAAGCAAATCTATCCCTTGGATCATGCTGTACCCACGCTTACATGAGATACCACTTTCACACACTGCCCTGCTCCTGTGTCTAACAATACTTTATGCTCTCATCCATCCACAACACCCATTATGGCACATTCCACCTCTGCGTTCGTTCTGACTGAACTTACTCTGCGGCGGCCCTGAGGGTCCCTTCTAAGTTTAACGGACTCTTTCTGTTTCCTGGAGTTCCTTTAATATTATCCCTATAAAACAGCCGTTGGCCTAAACCTCCTCTACTGCCATTTCCACGAAATTGTTGGCGGCTCCAGTACTCCAGTATTCCTGTGGGTTCCATACTCGGTAGCTTTATCTTTCTGCATGTTCCGTTCGACAGCAATGAGAACACTTAATATTCAATGTAAATACCTGTTTCCACTTTCTAACCCCTGCCGACTCACTGCTTTCTTTGTACTTCGAAGCTAGCCCAACCTCTTCATGAAGATCCTTATTCGCCTTCGTTGTACTATCGTAGACATTCCCAGTGACAAACCCCATAATAAAGCATCAGGCACTAGTTGTTCAGCCTCTTGCTGCAACACTTTATTTACTTCCTCGTTTAATGAGAGCTCGTACGTGTTAATTTTGATTTTCCTAATTCTGTCCGCAAAGTCTTCTACTGCCTCATTACGTCTCCTGGGCACCGTCCCTAATTGTTCACGAAAAAACTGTGCACTATTGTACTTCCTGGATCCTTGTTCCAACTCCTGTCCCAAATGGTCAAAATTTTCTGAGTTTTCCAGTGGTTCTGTGCACCTTACAAATAATTTTGCTTGTCATGACAAACGTAACTATGCGATCTGCAGCTGTTTATCTGAACGACTCCTTATGTCAGATGATGACTTCAGATCCTCTGTAAAGACCAACACATCCTCAGTCGCTCTACCAGAGAAACAAGATTCTCCACAGTCGGATCCACTCCTAGAGTTTGTGATTTCAAATTCTGCCTCGCGATTCTTTTCTATTAGAGCAATAACCATAACAACGTCAACCTCTTTTAAGTAAGACACCTGATACACCTAATGACAGCAACGCTTCATCACTGGTGACACCTTGTGTCTCTGATTTCGCGTGGTTGTTCATGGGACATATGAGACATATAGACAATTACAAGAGAAAAACAATAGCATCTTTCACTTGGGTAAAGCTTCATTCTCTCTCGAGCTACAAGGGTAAATATTGGTAATAACACATAAAGACTACAGGATGAGCTCTTTTTCCAGCAGAATAGAAGATTATTATCAATTGCACCCAGTCCTCACGGACTTCAACCACCACATGTACCAGAATCCAAAGGCAAACATCAACAATTCGCCCGATGAAGTGGGAAACGTTTATGAGTTTCAGCGTGTACAAAACTGCAATCAGATGTCTTTACGAATAGCAGTCTAATGGATTTAAGTCCAGGGAACGTGCCGGCTATTCTAGTGGACTGAAATGCCCAATCCATTTTCGGGAGGACAGATTGTCTTGCTAAGCCCGGCGGCTAACCCGTAGTTTACTTGGACAACATCGTACAGAAAGAAAGTAGGATATAATCCGCCCTCAGACAGCACATTTTCGTATAAGACGTTCATATATACTTCGCAAATCTCTGGGAAGCGCATGGAAGAAGTTAGTTTCATTTTAGCAGTTATTCTGGTTATTCCAATGCCATACGAGTATGGAGCGCGGCTATAGTGATTGCTTAAATGCCTTTAGTTGCCGTCTACGCTTGTCTTACAATCCCTTTCAGAGCGATGCGTAATGGGTTGTATTTTTACGGTGGTAGTTCACGTCTATCTTCAGGAGTCTGTCAGTTCATTTCTTTCAGTGCCTCTTTGTTACTCTCCCCTGGGTCGAACCAACCTGTGAACATTCGTACTGTGCTTTTTTGTATAAGCGCAATATACCCTGTAAGTCCTGATTGGTGCTGACACCACTTACTTCAGCAATATTCTAAGATAGATTGCACACGTGTTTCGTATGTAGTCTGTAGACTGATTGAAGTTCCCTAGTATTCTACAAATGAATGGAGCTATGCCACCTGCTTCACCTGCAACTGGGCCTATTTGATCGTTTCATTTCACATCCCTACAAATAGTTACAATCTGATATTTGTATCGGTTGACCGATTTCAACTGACACTAACTGGTATTGTGCTTATAGAATATACAGGTTTTTGTTTTGTGAACTGCAAAATCTCAAATTTCTTCCATTTAAAGCAACTTGCCAAACTTCAGTACTTCATTATAGATAAATGCATCATCTACGTTAAGTCTGAGGTTATGGTTAATATTGTCTGTCGGGTCATTAATGTACAGTAAGTACAGCAAGAATCCCAACACGTCATTACCCTGGGGAACAGCGAAAATAATTTCTTCGTCTGTCGATCATTCTCTATCCTACATCACATGCTATGTCCTCCCCGTAAAAAAATCCCCAATCAAGTCACAAATCTCACTTGATGCACCATAAGACGGTACTTTTGATGCTAAGCGTGTAAGTGACAATGAGTCGAATGCCTGTCGGAAGTCATGAAACAGTGCGTCTATTTGACAGCCTTGATCCATGGGTTTCAGGATGCAATATGAGAAAAGTCCGAGTTGAGCTTCACGTTGTCGATATATTCTGTATTCATGTTGCTTGATATGGAGAACGTCATTATATTTAATCTCAGACTGTGCTTAAGACTCTACAAGAAATAAATGTCAACGGTATTGGTTGGTAGTGCAGTAGATCATTTCAACTATCCTTCTTGTTCATAGATCTGACGTGTGTTTTCTTCCAACGTCTGGGCCAGCTTTTCGGTTGAGGAAAGTGCAGTTTATTACGGATAAACAAAGTGGCTAACTGAGTCAGAAATTTGGTATGGAATCGGATGTGGTTTCCATCAGAACTTGCAGCGTTTTCCAGGCTTAACGATTTCAGTTGTTTGTCAGTGCCATTGGTACCAATATGTATTAAACTTATACTTACAGTTGTGCGAAAATTACATTGGTACAATCCTCCTGAGTTTTCCTCTATGAAGGAAGATTTGAACACGGAGTTAAGCATTTCTACTTTTGCTAAGCTATCCTAAGTTTATGTTTTTGTTTCGACCATTAGTGGGGAATATAATTTTGGTGCCAGTAACAGGCCTTAACTACAACTAGAATTTCATCCAGCTTTTATTCCGATCTTACCACTATATTTTTTTGCTGTAGTCGTTCACACCTTCTTGAATTGCTCTCTTGAAAACCAGACGTTTGTCATTCACTATATATCTGTCTATGGCGTATGCTTTTGAGCCGTACTGCGGCTCGCGTTGGTGCTCTTTATAGGTTACCGTCCCCTGTTGGAGGCCGGACCGTATCGTTCTGTTGACATGGTTGCAGTTGTTAGTCTTCTTCTCGTGTTGACTGGTGCCACTTGGTTTCGCAAGCGTTGCCTGTCCTCTAGTGGCATAATTGGCGGTTATCGATATGTAGTAACTGTGGCCCTATCTTTGCGACGACCTCATAGTTCTTGTGGGTCGTATGAGTGTGCAGTTCGGTTGGGGACTCAGGAGGAGCCAGGTCCGCGCAGTGCGGGAAACATCTACATCTACATCTACATCTACATTTATACTCCGCAAGCCACCCAACGGTGTGTGACGGAGGGCACTTTACGTGCCACTGTTATTACATCCCTTTCCTGTTCCAGTCGCGTATGGTTCGCGGGAAGAACGACTGTCTGAAAGCCTCCGTGCGCCGGGACCGCTGACGGCGCCCATCGACTGCCGGATCGAAAGCCTGTTGTCACGAGGGTGCACGACCTCGTCGTAAACTGGGGTCCTGAAAGATTTAAGTTGAATGCTTTTGGATTCAAGAAGAGAAACCTCCACCATTGCGAGATCTTGCGATTCTCCAGTGACTTGGGTTCATGTAGCAGCACGTAGTGTTGGTTCAAAAAAAAAAAAAATGGGTCAAATGGCTCTAAGCACTATGAGACTTAACATCTGAGGTCATCAGTCCCCTAGACTTAGAACCACTTAAACCTAACTAACCTAAGTACTTCAAACACATCCATGCCCGAGGCAGGATTCGAACCTGTGACTGTAGAAGCAGCGCGGTTCTGGACTGAAGAGCCTAGAAGCACTCGGCCACCACGGCCGGCTTTGTAGCGTTGCCGAGGCGAAGAGCAGCGAGTGGAGTGCTTCGGGAAGGTGGATCTGATTGGCTTTCCTGGACTTCTAATTACTATTTATTGTCTTCAGTTTGTTACTATATGTTAAGTACAATCAGCGGTTTCTTTTCTTTCTGCCTCTTGGACGCTAACGCCGCAGTTACCTGCTCTGGGGGTTCGTGTATGTAACAGAAGTGTACATTTCCTCGCCTTGCCTTGTCCGGTGAGGCGTGTAGTTTTGACAGCTTTCTTGATCGTAGGTTGGTTGGCGATTCTCCTATAGTCTGGTGGTGGCGATTCCTTTCTCGTTCTGGGAACTCTAAGCACAGTATTTTGAGGGTGAAGTCCAGACTGCTGGTTCCAGCTTTGGTGTGTTTTTACGTCTTTGCATTTTGTTTATTGGACGTCAGGTAGCCTCAGCAGGATTATCATTACTCATTCGTTAGACTTCCACTAGTCTAAGTTACCACCTTGTGAAGTGAATGCAATTCTTGGCTGCCTATCCCATAGTTCACGAAAGTGTTTCTGCCAGATCTACTCAGAGGTCGATTCCTGGTGCACCGTCTGTGACTAGCCCTTGTGCTTTATTATTGTATTTGCTGTTTTATTGTATGTTTCTAAATTTTTTATGTAATTGCCATTCTTGGCATTATTGCGGTTTAAATTTTTGTGCTACCAAGTTTACCATCATTTTGTATCACCTGTTTGGTGATCAGTTGCTTTCCTTTTAAATTAACCTTTGTTGTTGTATTTCCTGTTTTACTGAGTGTTTATGTAAATTTTTTATTTAATTGCCATTCTTGGTTAACAGCAGGTTTAAATAGTTGTGCTATCAAGTTTATCATCATTTTGTCTCGCCCGTTTGGTGATCAGTTGCCTGTCTTTTTAAAATTAACCTTTGCTATTGCATTGCTGTTATACAGTAAGTTTGTTAAATATTTTTATAATTGCCGTTCTTCGTGTTACAGCAGATTTAAATGGTTGTGCTAAGAAGTTTATCATCATTTTGTCTCACCCGTTTGGTGATCAGTTGCCTGTCATTTTAAAATAAGCTTTGCTATTGCATTGCTGATTTACAGTATGTATGTTATAATTTTTTATAATTTTCGTTCTTGGAAGTAAAGGACTTCAGCCGTGACTGTGGTTACTTACCTTAAAATTCTAATTGCGATCACCTTGGCGTGTCTTTAAAACATTATTTGCTGTGTCTGTATTTTATGCTCATTTGGTAAATTGTAACGCACTGAAAGCACTATTAATTACACAGTTGTTTATTCCTTCATTAATAACGTGTGATATCTTATTTATTGCTGAGTTTCGAATTACCGTTTTAAAATAAATGTGTATAATTGCAAAAGGGAGCCAATAGTAATTGATTACGGTCCAATCCACAATCGTAACCGATTCCTGCTTTCCTTGGCAACCACTGTCACAGCATTCTTTTACAATTATGCTGTAGTCACCGTTCCTTTATAAGTTTGTCCGTATTGAGGGTTCCTGACCGTGAACTATTCTACTGGATACACGTCTATCCAGTGCATGGTCAACTATTCTTTTGAAGCGTAGCTCCTCTGCTTTCCCCCGTCCTGAGCTAAGAGTTTCAAGTTTCTTATTAAAATGAGCCACTACTGCCTCTAGTTTACTGAACATGTGAATCTTTTTCCATTGCTTTGGTTGCCCTTTGCACATTGGTAGTCATTGTTGCCAAAACTACCGCATGGTCACTGGTACTAGTTTCAATGTCGACATCGTCAAAGAGATCAGGTCTCTTTGTAGTCATTAGTTCCGATACATTTCCATCATCAGTAGGATTTCAGACTATGTGTTGCAGATAGTTTTCAGAGAAGCTATTCGGTGATGTTTCACATGATGTCTTCTGACGACATCTACTAACAAAGCTATAACCATTCCAGATGCGTTAAAGGGAATGTTTACTGTACAGGACTCTGCAATACGAGTACCTAATATTTCCATCAAACATTTATTTTCGATACGCCAACTACATTCAATGGATAATATCTGAGTAGTTATTGTAATTCTCTTTTTAACCTTTCCGTTCACAATGAACTTAGCTTCACCCACTAACATTACGGTATAGGAAAACCGACGATTTTCTCCCTACTTGTATACCGCAGAAATCTGGATCACCCCCAGTGAGAGGTTGTAACTTTTGCATTTTTTAACGGTGTCAGTTGCGTGAGTACCAAAATCTTATCGGTTTTGTACGGCTGACCCCATCATCCGAAGCCGTTGTTGATTGGTTAGAAACAGAGCGTGTTTAACCGAATTTCGCGAAAAGTTTCACTTCTGCACTATGGGTAACGGGTTGTCTATTATCTTGATGTTGACTGAAATTCTTTGCTATAACACATGTGTATCTCTTTCCTGATATCAGAATGAGATCAATACGTTACGCTTGTGTTAGTACCATCATCTGTAAGGATGTATCATCAGTGATAACTCGAAAATCAATGAAGCTACGCTCAAGTAAAAGGTGCCATTGTTTTCTTGTGTAATTCTGTCTCTGGTATGACGGATAACCATCTTTCTGTTTCAGAGTCACGAGTTGCACTTGAGATGACTGCTTCCAAAATGATCGCTATATGCGATATTATTATGTTTATCAGTATTGTTACTGTCATTACTCTTATTACTGGTAATATAATTATCGATATTATTATTATTGTTATTATAACGTTATTTTAAAGCAGTTATCTTGACGTACGGGTTCCGCTGTTTTCCATGATTTGACCAATTTATCTTATTTTGCCTTTATGGGCGGATGCCATAGCTGTCGCCCAGTCATCAGTAGCTCTAAGGCAAGGAAGCCGCTTGCGACACCTTCGAATCGTGTAAACTACGTTCAATGTGTAGTTGTACTTTAACTGTTTCTGTATCGTATTTCCTTATGCAGAGATTGGGTATTAGCCTAAAGTCGGCCGAAGTGGCCGTGCGGTTGAAGGCGCTGCAGTCTGGAACCGCAAGACCGCTACGGTCGCAGGTTCGAATCCTGCCTCGGGCATGGATGTTTGTGATGTCCTTAGGTTAGTTAGGTTTAAGTAGTTCTAAGTTCCAGGGGACTAATGACCTCAGAAGTTGAGTCCCATAGTGCTCAGAGCCATTTGAACCATTTTTTTATTAGCCCAATTTTGCCCAATATAGTCTGGAAAACAACCTACAAACTATTGTTCGGCTAGCTGTCGGTCACTACTCAGCTGCGCAGTTTCAGTCCAGGTCGGGAGAATGCCTGTCTCGCAGTTTAGCGTACTTCGCATTGAACTATACCATCAGATATTATTATTATTATTATTTATTGTTTAATATTGTCACCTTCTTCGTCTTTTTCTTCTTCTTCTTCTTCCCTTTATTATTATTATTGCTACTATTACCATGTGGTATTGGGAAGTGTCATAATCCCGCAAGGATGCAGAGAGGCAACAAGAAGAATGACTCATTATAAAAGAGCAACGGCTAAAACTAGGGCTTCTGCTGGACTGGAGTATACGAGACCTATACCAGAGAAGAGTTGAACAGAAACTCAGATAGGATGAGGACGGAGCTGCAACATCGCCGCATGAGAATTTAAACTAATACTTTCTGGGACCTACTCAGGAGGCTCTTGGAAGAGAGAGAGGGAGAGGCAACAGTAAATGACTCGCGCCTTACGAGAGAAAGGACGGAAGAAATGAAGACTGCTTATCAGAAATGGTTATGCTGTAAAAGGCAGGAAGTAGATATCACCGCAATTAAGCGAGAAGTAATAAGGATAGTTACCCGACTAAAGAGGAGTCCTGGTAGAAAAAAAGTGGCGAAATAGAGTATTTAGTTGGATACAACAGGGCATCAGAAGATTGGCGCTTTATACATGAAGTGAGAGCTCCTGCTTCAGTTAGAAGAGGAGCTTGAACGATTTCCATTTCTGAGTGGAAGATGCATTTTAAAGACCTTTTTACAGGGAATATGGAAGAGTTTCGAGAAGAACACAATGAAGAGGAGATTCATCCTTTGGAAGAGGTGGCTGACAATGATGTTTATCATGCACTTCAAAAATTCAAAATGGAAAGGCAGCCAGTCCTGAAGGTATAGTAAAGGGATTATTGAAGAACGGAGGATCTAAAGTGGTGGCAGCACTAGTAACTGTTTTTAATGGAGATTGGAAGACGTCTAACATAACCGCCATATAAGAAAGGGAGCAGGAGAGCTTCAACTGATTACAGAGGTATAAGTGTAATGGCTTCGATGAGTAGTTTGTTCAGCAGTATAATACAGAGCAGATTAGAAAAGGTGGCGCAGGCTGTTGTATCACAGGAACAGTCTTGTTTTACTGCTGGGGAAAGCTGTGTCGTAAACTTCTTTTGTGTACGCCAGATATGTCTGGAACCAACCGCTAAAAAATTATGATCTCCATTTGGTGTTTGTTAGTTTAAATAAGGCTAACGAAAGGCCAACGAGATTGCTATGAATAGCACTGGATAAGGTTGGAAAGGATGTTGCATTGATGGTGGAAAAGATGGACCACCAGTGTGAGGTGAGGTCATTCTGAAGGTTGGTTGTAAGATATCGGAAAGTTTGAAACAAGTAAAGGATTAAGATAAGGATGCTGTTTGTCATCGACCTTATGTAAGCTGCATTTAGAAGTTCATCCTGATTACTGAAATGGACAGTGCAGAAATCTGTGTTTGGCACTACAGCATCAACGTTTATATTTGTTACTGTCTGCCGACGATCAAGTACTTATGGCTCTGGATAAGAATGATGCCATGTATCAAGTGAGAAACTTATTGATTGGGGACAAACAGTATGGGTAAAATAGGATATCTTGTCGTTGGCAAAGGGCAATGTGAGGATTTGGATTTTGAGTTTGGCCGCGTAAGATATGTGAAAGTGGGGTTCACTAAGCTATAAGACTGGACAGTGTAGCTTGCACATATCCCACAGAATAAGTCAAGCGAGGGTGGCTGTTAGGTCATTAAATGGGATCTTTTGGAGTCTGCACTAGCCAGGCGAACAAAGAAAAAAATGTTACATGCTAAGGTTAAAAGCATTCTGATGTATGGCTCAGAGTATTACACATAGAACGATAGGAAAAGGGGGGGGGGGGAACTGTCGTATGGAAACGGACAGTTTAAAATGGAGCATGACAGTGACCAGCTTGGTTCGACTGAAGAGTGAATACGTAAGAATGGAGGTCGATTCTGTGGAACCAGTCGCATATAGGACTGATACTCGAGCACTGAGATGGTCTGGGCACTTCCGACATGGAATAACATGAATCGTCGCAGTATTTCCTCAACTCTTCGACGGATGTAGGAACAACGATGCCCCAGTCTTTGCTCAACTGGTGTCCGCCAGTGTGAAGTAGCTAAGAGAGTCCGAGGGCAACGTGGCGATGAGATGTACCATAGCCGAAGCTATGGAAAGGAGAACTCTTTAGGAAGAAGATTGTCAGGATAGAAGCTTGTTGCGTTTGAGAATAGACAACCGTTGATAAGTGGAGACGCTTGCTGAAATTAAAGTTAATTATTTTAATAGGGGCCTATCCAGCCTTCCTATTCTAAAATTAACAGTTTTGAACCACTTTCTCACCTCTTACAAATGATTTCCAGTGAAACACCTTTCCTAACTCTGCAGTTTACTCTGAATATTGTCTATATCTCTTGATTATGGACATCAAATGGGTCGTGTTCCAGAACACATTTATTATGTCACTGCCATAATACTCCTGTTTCGTGTAGATCTGATGGTAAGCCCTATTCATTAAATCTTTTCACTTTCTTTTGCCTAAATGATCAAATAAAGGTGCCAGAAACGTTGGTTCTCTGCCGCCACTGTGGTTCACACTTTGACGATGAGCTACTAGCTCTGAGAGTCGAAATACCGACTGGGATTTAGTTAAGACAGCAGAAGACAGTGAACACCATCCCCGTAAATGAAAACCAAAAAATTTAGCCAACCTCAAAAGACAACTGCCATAAATTCGTTCACTGGCTAAACAAAACTTCTGATTGCTTATCAGTAATATCTCGACATCATAAACTAACAAGACGGCATTTCAACGGAAACAATCTATTCGATCAAAACTCAGTACCAATAATGAAGGTGTATTGTATTGTATTGTATGTTAACCGGGGGGCTAGAAACGACGGAGAGGCTCCATCCCCACTGCAACCGCAGTGGTTCACAACCCCACGACGACTACCGCAGTCCAGTTCACCCCTCTGCCCTCTTCCGGCCCACACCGAACCACTCTTTCAGGATTGTTGTACGGTTTGGCCCCCAGTAGACTTCCACCCCCTCCCCCCCTCCTCCCGGGAACATCTTACACTAGACGAGAGTCGCCCCTATGTTTGCGTGGTAGAGTAATGGTGGTGTACGCATACGTGGAGAACTTGTTTGCGCAGCAGTCGCCGACATAGTGTAGCTGAGGCACAATAAGAGAAACCAGCCAGCATTCGCAGAGACAGATGGAAAGCCGCCTAAAAGCCATCCACAGACTGGCCAGCTCAGCTCTCCTTCCCAATCCGGAAAGCCGTGCGTTAGACCGCACGGCTAACCGAGCGGGCAATAATGACATTAGTAGGCTAAGTTTCTGATTTACAGCTCGGAACTGTTTTGTATACATGCAGTTCCGATTTCCTAACAACTAATTTAAATTTGAAAATGTACGATGTAACCTGTGACTGTAGAACTCGTCACACTTCTATTACCTTGGATGTAACATAACGTAAAAGTATGACTGGGACCTAGGAGATTAGGTCCAGAATTTCTGAAAAATGTCTGTCACATTACATAGGACGCTGAGAAACAAACGTAGAGCAAAAATCTCAAAATTATCCAAAAACTAACCATCCCAGCTCTGTTATGTGGGAGCGAGAGTTGGGTGCTAAAATTCAGTGATGAATCCCATATCCAAGAAGGTGTACATAGAAGCAAGTAAGAACTACAGTTCAAGAGACCATATATAAAATCACAGTATTATAAAATCATTTGACATATACACTGTAAGGATTTACTTTTATCTACACTGCTGAATGTACCCTCATACAGCGAGAACTAGGAACATGCATTACATCCTAGAATACTGTCGAACAAGGTTGTCGAGGTAGTCCAGTTGTTATGGTGTGGATAGGTATGATGTTGCATGAGCATAGTGACATAAAAGATCTTTGGACGTAGCATATTGGTCAACGTTATTGTCGAACTGTACTCCTTCCTCGTGCGCGTCTGAAGTTCAGCTTTCCGGATCACAATGCACGACCAAATCGAACACCGCATGAGGACGATCTCTTGGAACCAGAGGATATTCGAGGAATGAACCGGTTTGCGCTTTCCGCTGACTTAAATCCCATTGAGCACTTCTGGGGTGCTTTGGGGTGACGTACTGCAGCCCGACCACATGCATCAACGACCATCCATCATTTGTCAGTCGCATTAGGGGAAGAATGGGACGATCTACCACAAGAGCTCTTTACCAACTATGTACTTGGCATAGGAGCACGTTGCCGAGCATGCACGCTATTAAGAATTACGTTTCACCACTTGCAGTGTCCAGTGGGATATCATGAATCTCGCTGACTTCAGTGTAATTATTGCATTTGAATAAAAGTATCATTTCCCGACTATACGTAGCAGTGCTTCTTATGTATGGTGCATGATTCGTCGGTGAATGTTACTTGGCAGTGACACATAATGCAAAACTTACTTTCGTCCTTAAGTTTTGCACACCAGTGTATTTGTTGGATATAAAGCAAAGCTTACTTTCGTCCTTAAGTTTTGCACACTAGTGTATTTTTTGGATACATTTCACTTTCTGCAGCTGTCTCAAGTATAAGGGAACCTATTCCTTGACATCTTAAGACTGGAGCTATCATCCTGTTCTTCGTGTCCACATTTTTACGTCCACCGGTTCCGTGGAGAAACCCCTCATCCTTTATCTTATCCGTCCCACTACTTTTCAACATTTCGCCATCACATCTCATAACAAGTATACGATACAGCAATAAGCAAAATAAATGTGGCCTGAAATGGTGCTAAGTTTAGGTACATCGACCAATTTTTGGAAGAAGAGAATTTCAAATCCTGTCCTCTTGTCATACAACAGTCTTAAAATGAAATTAGTTCTTCTCAGAATAAAGTAGACGAATGTTTGGGCTGCTCCTTTGGTAAGACTACTGCCTTCTAGTCTATTCGAGCTGAGCTAGCGTTCCGCCTGTATTAAACTCGCCGTTGATTAAATTAGCTTCCATTCATTCTCTAAAACGGCAGTTTAACAACGTGTTAACTGCATCACTGTACGGCAAATAATAATAATTCTTGAGCTACCGCAGTGCCTTGTCTGCAGTGTTCAAGGCGTTCCTTACACTGTCATCGTTTGCTGGAAAGGTGCGCACAAATTAATCAATAAGGTGTTGAACATTTTCAGACTGTCTGACGTTGAGTGCAGGATTTTAGGTCTCTCTGATGTGGAGAAATTCTGTTTTATAATGAAGTGAAGCTCATCCCGCGAACATTTCTAGGCATTTTTGAATGTTTGTACTAGAAGGAAGGCTGTACGCTGACGAAATTCCCAATTTTATGTCTTCCATAAATGAGACTGACTACCTCCACGTAGCGCTATTATTATTACACGAAACACGGTTATTACCTGTCGCGTGATGTAAGTACTGTCAATATTAACTTTAATGTTTGAAAGCGGCTCTCGTCTTTTATTCATCGTTACTAAGTGCTGGGAACTCTATCTCTGTCAAACGAATACAAACATACATGTTGAAGCCTCTGTACCGTACATATCCAGCTGGACTGTGCAGGCGTTAGCAAAGAAAACTCATTGTATTCCATTATTATAGTGGAACAGTCGTCAAGTTAATGACCTCTGTGTTGGTCTCCCAATACACTACGTCAAAGTATTTCAGTACACTTTTAGTACTATCTTGTGCATGAAGACACCACAAACGACGTTAACAAATAACAAGTAATAATTTAGTGTAATGAAAGCTGATATTGCGCGGTAGCTACTGATAAATTAGAAACAAGAAGACTCTAAATCCATAAGTTTGCTTCCTAATAGGAAACGAGGTCAATTACTGGCGGGTTTGAGGTAACTCTCCAAAACGCTCCATCGTTGTTACATCGTTAAGAGAGCTTCAGGAATTAAATTCAGAATTTTTTTCTTGCACCTTATCGGCCCTTTTAGAGAACATCGTAATCCAGGAAATGCGGTGGGGGCCAGAAAATATAAGTAGCAGTGGTCTGGGGCATCCATATCTATGAATCTTAGAACCCTAATATGCTATTCTCCCTTGACAGTCCATCGTGTGACGCATCGTTTCCTGCAGCACAGAGAAGTGGAAGAAAGGGGAATAGGAGTTACATCACAATGCGACTAGCACTGTGAAGAGGAGAGAACTTTATTATTATGGACTTACCAACAAGTGGTGGAAGAGAAAGCGAAAATCTATATTTATATTCCGAAAATGATAGTGTTTATCAAAGCCCAATACCACTGCTTAGCCGATGCCAGAATAATAGGTCGTGGATCTTATTTCAGCACAGTAATGTCGAACAGTACGATGCTGGAATCCACATAAAAAGTAAGAGCGATCAGGAGAACGATGTCGCAAAAATAATTGCATAACGTAACATAATTTCCTTTAAAAGCACCTGTTAGTATCGAAGAGAAGGTAATGCTTCAAATCATTTTTCATTACTCGTCTATGGTCGACGGAGGCTTACTAAACTGAAAGAATGGATATGTCCCACGAAAGAAAACAATACTCAAATGATGGTACGACGAGCATGACTCTTATTCGACGGATACTTCGGGACCTGCGTGTTGATTCGTTCAGAAGACATCGAGGCGTACTGAGGCAACGAAAATTTCAGAACGATTCTATGACAAACCTTCTCACAGAAGTTCCGAATTTTCCAACAACGCAAGGCGGCGCAGTGGGAAGGCACTGGACTGATACTCTGGATGACAGCGTTCCTAACTGGCTACTGTTCTGAGCATCTTTATGTGCCCACTGTGCGCTCAGAACTAACAAGTGCGACGTGGCACGATCGACGGTCATACTAGAGACACTGCGCAACACATCTGTGTGAAGGTTGAAAAAAAACTTGCACTCGTATTACTTTGATTTATGTACTTAGTTGTAGAGCGTCTTTATTCAAAGAAATTCTGTAGTATTAAGTAACTATATAAGAGCTCTGATGTAGTAGAATTTGCTAACTAGCTCTGCTGCTTGTTTTTAATCAACCAACTACGTTACCCGTAGTATATGCTGACGCCTCCGTAAGCTTACAACCAGAAACACATCGTGCAGACAGCTGCGGTTTTGTTAAATCACTTTTACTGTAGACTGTGGTGGCATCGGTCTGATCGTTGAAACAAACGTACCTCTCGGTTTCCTTCTTGTCCCCTGTTGGCTGTAACAAAAATCTTTACAGAGATGGTGTTCAGCTTGACGCTTGAGTACTCATTTCACTGTTTCAGAGTAATAAAGTGACAGACAGTGTTCAGGTAGCTTGTTATTTCATTAGATAACAGGCTTCGACCCTTTTCTTATCATCTATGCATCCATTAATTACCAATTACTGCGAAGCGTAGGCCACTAGTTTCCAAAGATTCAGTGAATAATTCATAGAGCTGAAGAAGAACAAAAAATAATTCGAAACTCGTCATCTAGTTTTAATAAAAGTTAAGTATAAGACGTACACTGGAAATCATCCTTTTCCAAAGGCTTTGCCAAAGAGAGTGCAGAAGCAGAGAGCTGTTTGGAGTGAAAATAACTGGAACGCTAAACGACTCAGAAGGCGTTGGGAACCACGAAATTAAAGAAAGGCAGTGTGTACCCTGAGAACATTATCATTTTAAAATTGTCATGATGAACTCTCCATTGCTTGGTCTCTCGTTGGGATCTACTGGAGAGGACTGCAAAGACGGAGGTAGCCATGAAATGAAGATTAAGTAATTAACGAAAGTAACATTGTTCGAGTTGGAGCGTGGATTGTCAGAATGTGGTAGAAAACCAAAGGAAAACCTGAAAATGGGAATGCGAAGGTTCAGTACAGATATAGTGAGTTAAGACAATGAATTGAAAAGAAGATAAAGTTTAATTATGCAAACTGAAGATGTAGTGTGTTAATGAAAAGAACTGCAAAGAAGTTAAGGAAGTTAAAGATTAATTACGGAAATTGAAGAAGGGGGGGATGGAAAGGAATTATTACGTCAGCTGCATCGCGACTTTACGCGGAGTCAGCAGCGACCAGTGAAAATGTGTACTACACCAGGGTTTGAACTTGCGATCTCCGAGTTACGAGGCAGTTGGAGTAACCACTGCGCCACCCGGACACGGCGTTTATCGAAGTCGCGTGGACTGTATCGCCATGCCTCTCGACCGATCCACATTTCCACCTAAGGCCACCTATCCATTGGTCCCGTCCATGTCCTCCATGCTTGCTACTTGACGATTCCTGCGGGAGATCGGACATAACTGTGCATCCGCACTGAAGAAGGCGGGTTCATGGCTCATCGAATAGAAACAGTATCAATGCGTGGTATCTGTTCTTTCGGACAACTTTTTCTCTGGTACGCGTCTTCATCTGATACAGTGAGTATTAGTTTCTGCTTAACATCGAGTCATCTGTAAATATTAATCGCTCTCTGTTTTACTTTCTCACTCATTAAACAGTTTTACATGGAATTGAGGCCATATGGAGTAATTTTTCTGTTTTTGAGAATACGTGGTTATGTCATTCCGCTTGGGTCCTTGGAGGAAATATATCTGTTATTGAAAATTGAAGCCCATTTACTGAACAATAATTAATCTCTGGTCCTACATTATTTTCTCCTGAAACAATTTCTAAGCCTTACGCCTACAGTCTGTATTGTCAATTATCAATGGAAATGTTGCTTATAGAAACAAAGTGTCATCAGCAGAATTAATAGTATTATAAACGGCTTTCAGCAAAGAGCTTGTTTTCCTCTTTGTGTGCAACTTTCAGTCAGTAGAAACGAGGTCTAAGTTGCAGAGAACATGTACTGCAGTCCTGAATACATCGAAAGATGGCTCTTTTGTGATTCGTGTTTCTTGCTGTTAATGTGTAATACGTGGAGCAGTCTACATTTGCGTTGCAAGTGTGTTCTCTCCGAGAGAAAATCAGCTACAGTTTTAAGTTGTATTGCAAAGGTCCGACCTTGTGGTTTCAATTTTTCAGTAGTTAAAGACTCATATATTCCGATGCGCCATGAAAGCGTGCTCATTACCTAATCATTTATTATCAGTATCAGATCTTGTTGTTGATTCATGGGTCCAAATTTGGTACAGAAAAGGGAATATTGTCAAGGCCTCATTACCGGATTCGTAACTGCTATGTACTCGTGAAGAAATTCTTTAAAACCGTGGAAGTATTGAGAGACTTATTCCTCGGTCCTTGAGTGCGACCTCCAACTATCCGGTTATTTGTTAACAAGATATTACAATTTTTCAGTGTTAAACGCTGAGCAGTTATCGCCATACTGTGGATCACACTTACGACTTTCGCTGCTGCATGCTACACGTCCAGCTGGAGCATGACACGACGCATCTGCTCTGATATATGTGAAATAGCCCACTCACTGCCTCTTAAAGTCAAGAAATAAAACAGCAAAAGACATAAGATGCGTTCCTGATATGTGAACAGTCCTCCGCCACTCCTGTAAAATCCGTTTAAGGCAACTGGCTCAATTTACGCCCGTAGGCAAGTAGGGCACCAGCGAGTGGCGAGAGCTCCGCAGCGTTAACTCCGCAGCCTCCTGCATGGCAGGAGCCAACGGCCCGGAAGGCGACTCAGGGATCCGCTGTCTGCCTCAGGCGACTGCTGCCTCTGCCAGGGAACCGAGTCTTGCTCGGAGGAATCTCGTACAAGGCTATCCTGCGCCGGGGTCTCTGCGGTAGCCGGCCACCGCTGCTGCCCGCCTCTTTGCGCCGCAACAGAAATCCACTTGGCTCAATCTTTTCAAAGAGCTAAGCCACCATCCCATGCTGGAGGATTCCGTCTACAGCATTCCCCCAGTGCCACGAGCACGTTCCCTGCCTCTGTCGACAGAGCTTGTGCACATCAATGGTCCCACGTTTCCACGTTGGACACTGCAGCCGTGTTGCTGAAAACTGTACTCCATTCGCCAACAAATACCTACGTTTACAAATATTTCTTTGTGCAATTGCCAACAATGTTGGAAACATACAACCAGCAACCCAACTAACATACTATTTATTTAGATTTCCGTCACACTTGCCCATCGCCATCGTCACAACTACACTATGTGATCAAAAGTATCCAAACACCCGGCTGAAAATGGCTTATAAGTTTGTGGCGTCCTCCATCGTTAATGTTGGAATTCAATATGGTGTTGGCTCACCCTTACCTTGGTGACAGCTTCCACTCTCGCCGGCATACGTTAAATCAGGTGCTGGAAGATTTCTTGGGGAATGGTAGCCCATTCTCCACGGAGGGCAGCGCTGAGGAGAGGTATCGATGCAGATCGTTGAGGCCTGGCACGTTCCAAAACTTCCCAAAGGTGTTCTATAGGATTCAGATCAGGACTCTGTGCAGGCCAGTTCATTACAGGGATGTTATTGTCATGTAACCACTCCGCCACAGCCCGTGCATTATGAACAGGGGCTCGATCGTGTTGACAGATGCAATCACCATCTCCGAATTGCTCCTCCACAGTAGGAAGCAATAAAAGGCTTAAAACAACAATGTAGTGCTGTGATAGTGCCACACAAAACAACAAGAGGTGCAATCGCCGTATATGAAAAACACGTCCACACCATAACGCCACCGCATCCGAAGTTTACTGTTGGCTCTACACACACTGACAGATGACGTTCACAGGGCATTCGCCATACCCAGACCCGGCAATCGGATCACCACTTTGTGTACCGTGATTCCTTACTCCACATAACGTTTTTCCACTGTTCAGTCGTCCAATGTTTACGCTCCTTACACCAAGCGAGCCGTCATTTGGCATTTACCGGCGTCATGTGTGGCTTATGAGCAGCCGCGCGACCATGAAATCCAAGTTTTCTCGCCTCCTGCCCAAGTGTCATGGTACTTGCAGTGGATCCTGACGCAGTGTGGAACTTCTGTGTGATGGTCTGCATAGATGTCTGCCTATTATACACTACGACTCTCTTCAACTGTCGGCGATCTCTGTCAGTCAGCAGGCGAGGTGGACTTGTACGCTTTTTTGCTGTACGTGTTTCTTCACGTTTCTACTTCACTATCACATCGGAAACAGTGGACCTATGGATGCTTAGAAGTGTGGAAATCTCGCTTACAGACGTATGACACAAGTGACACCAGAACACCTGATCACGTTCAATGCCCGTGAGCTCCGCAGAGCGCCCCATTATGCTCTCTTTTGATGTCTAATGAATAATGCGGTCTTTGATATGGAGTACCTGGCAGTAGGTGGCTGAAAAATGCATCTAATATGAAAAACGTATACTTTTTCGGGTGTTCAGATACTTTTGATCACATAGTGTACGTTCTACAGCCGCCGAGCGCACATAGTTCAAGAAGCAAAGCAGGATTCGACAGGAAATGGTCGCCAGTACCTGCCGGAGGCCTCCTAATGCCGACACGCGCCGAGATCACGTCCCACAATGCAAGATAACGGCCTGAGGGTCACTGATGTCAGAGATAAAAGCACCACCGCACACGTACACACGTGAGGAAGACTTACCAATGGGCACCGCCCTCATACACATACTTACCTTCCACCGATTCTCTTTTTTTTTAACTATACCATTACGTTATTTCCGACTGCAGCCAGAAATACTCGCTCCCTGTAAGTCTGTGAAGTACTGAGCTTACCCCAATTTTCGTTGAATTTCGCATATATTCCAGTTTATCTTACTAATTTTAGTCGAGTTACAGTTAAAAACTACTCTCTGTTCCTGTTTCATAATTTTGCAGCCATGTGCTAGATATATAAAAATGAAGAAAACGCGTCTACCTACGGGGCAGTAATGGCTTGAACGATGTATGAGACACACTAAAAATTGACTACTCCCTTCTTTCACCATCTGTACAGTCTGTTTTTCTATGTATGTATGTATTGAACTGGGGACCTAGAAACGGCGGAGAGGTTGCGTCCCCGCCGTAGATCTCAGTGGCACACAAGCGCACAACAGGCTGCAGCACTCGACTCACCCCACGGCCGCCCCCCGCCGAACCCAGGGATATTGTGCGGTTCGTACCCCCCCGCCCCCTTCCTCCCCGGGAGCGTCACATTTCAGACGAGTGTAACCCCAGTGTTTGCGTGGTAGAGCAATTATGGTGTACGCGCAATCGCGGACGTAGCATAACTAAGGCGGAAAAAACACTGTGTCTACGCAAGTGCCTTCTTCCCCTAGCGCTGGGCTCTGTCCTTCAATTGCTCTTCGGCTATACGGAGATGAGCTGGTTGTAGACAAATACAGGGCTATTACAAATGATTGAAGCGATTTCATAAATTCACTGTAGCTCCATTCATTGACATATGGTCACGACGCACTACAGATACGTAGAAAAATTCATAAAGTGTTGTTCGGCTGAAGCCGCACTTCAGGTTTCTGCCGTTAGAGCGCTCGAGAGCGCAGTGAGACAAAATGGCGACAGGAGCCGAGAAAGCGTATGTCGTGCTTGAAATGCACTCACATCAGTCAGTCATAACAGTGCAACGACACTTCAGGACGAAGTTCAACAAAGATCCACCAACTGCTAACTCCATTCGGCGATGGTATGCGCAGTTTAAAGCTCCTGGATGCCTCTGTAAGGGGAAATCAACGGGTCGGCCTGCAGTGAGTGAAGAAACGGTTGAACGCGTGCGGGCAAGTTTCACGCGTAGCCCGCGGAAAATTGGCTCATGCCAGAACTGGAGACCGACAGCGCCGACTTCATCTTTCAACTGGATGGTGCTCCACCGCACTTCCATCATGATGTTCGGCATTTCTTAAACAGGAGATTGGAAAACCGATGGATCGGTCGTGGTGGAGATCATGATCAGCAATTCATGTCATGGCTGCCACTGTTTAAACCTCCTCTACCAAGAAACGTGCCAGAACTGCAAGCTCGCATCAACGATGCTTTGGAACTCATTGATGGGGACATGCTGCGCCGAGTGTGGGAGGAACTTGATTATCGGCTTGATGTCTGCCGAATCACTAAAGGGGCACAAATCGAACATTTGTGAATGCGTAAAAAAACTTTTTGAGTTTTTGTATGTGTGTGCAAAGCATTGTGAAAATATCTCAAATAATAAAGTTACTGTAGAGCTGTGAAATCGCTTCAATCATTTTTAATAACCCTGTATTTTCTTAACATCCTCCTGAAATTAGCACCAGCTCTTGTGTCTGTCATCGTTGTACTTGAATCGCTGTTAAGCTGTACCTTGCAAGTAAAAGTACGTCTTGGCAAGACACATCTTGTCATCCAAATTGTTGTATTTAGCCCTACTGGCTAAAGTGGTTAGACATTTCGTTAGGTTTTAGCCAATATCAACTGAAAACACTGTTGAACATCTCATGTTTGATTTACAGTTGCTTTTGCATCTAGTGGTACCTCTACAGTTGAGATCATAGTATGAATTCGCTTCAGGTTCCTGGCCTCGAATGAGACAGCATTTACATAGCCTTATTAGAGCCGCGTTGATATCTATGCCCTTAGTTATCCGTTGTATAACTGTCTGATGGGTTTTGCTTGGTAGAGAGTCATTTTGTTTAAATCATGAGAAAAGAGTGGGAAAATCATGATTTCCGAGCCATCTTGACCGCGTAAGGCGATAGATTTCCACCTTACTTTCAGGAAGTTCTGAAATGAGTAGTTAAGAAACTAAGAAGGTTAACAGAGGCTACAGACACAATTAAAGCAGTTGTCGCTACAAATATTCGTACATTAATGCAAACGACTTTCGCGTTTCTAAGAAGAGCGTTCACAAAAGTACGGTTGCAACAAGAATTCGCTGCAGACAATCATACGCGAAACACTGACACTGATACGTAAATAAGCACTGTTAGAAAATTATTAAACAAGTGGTGGTTACAGAGTGGCGGACAATGTATCGTGACTCTGGCAGTTAAACATAACCTCTACGGTGCAGATACTGTTGGAGACGACGTCTCCAGGTAACCGACAGTGCTGCGGGAGATCACTGCGAAGAGACAAGGAGACTGTCTGCGATGTGTTCTTGCAACATGACAATGTCAAAGGTGGCGTACGGACACCCATAAGGTCACTGTAACGCTCTTGTCCGAAACAGTAGGCCGTACTAAAATGGTGACACTTTATCATGGTCATCATCATCACTCTTCGTCAAGCGTAATGAAAGCACAACTGTAAGGAGCATATAACTGAATGCGGGAACCGTAGGTTTATTCTAAACACTCCATCTAATTGCCTGCCGCCGAGATCCCAACAAGGAGTCTATGACAAAACTTTGGAGTGACTAGTTTTTAGTAAGTCTCCAACGCTGAAAAAGGGAGCGTCCAAGTTCTGCTTGCTGTCCAAAGAAAGAAGATAATGGTTTCGTTATACAGAGGTTTTCACTCTTCCTAGGCGCGAAGCGATGCAAGACAGGACGTTTCCTGTTCCAAGGTGCCTTTTAGAAATAAGGAAGGATTCAAAATTTCAGTGGATTCTGATGGGTGTTGTTGTTTTCGACAAACTGCGAAATTCTATAATAATTTCCGTATCAAAGATGAGATTCCGGAATACTCTCTGTAACGGTAAGGAATATGGCTATGACCGTCTCTTTACCATCCGGTTTCTCTTTGTAGAGGAAATCTGCGTGTAAAGCTATGGAGACATGGAAAAAAAATATTATATTAGTGAAATAAACGAGCGTAGTAGTTGTAGCCAAGGGGCAAATATTCCGTAGGAATATAAATTTAATTTTCATAAGATGGTTCCTCTTCTTTGACATTTTACATAGAGGGAATGCTCATGTACGCATTTTTTGAACATGACGAGGTTGGCTTCGTTCTGGTGTCACTTGCATCTCCACGTAAGTGTGTCTAGTGATGGAACAATCGACTGCTTTTTACAATCGATAACTGAGTCGATTATTTTTTTCGTTCGGTCGGTTTATTCAGTCGATTGAAAAAAACCGAACCTCTGCTGCCATGTCAGCTTTATGAATGTTTTCACTCACTCACCACGTTTGAGTGGTTTTGCTCAGTGTGGGACAACCGACTGAAACAAGTCTCCGTCGGCTGCGGCTGTTTTATGAATATTTTCACTCACTCGCCATGTTTGTGAGATTTTACTTACATCTTTCTCGGCATGTGCTGTAGTCTATAGAAAACTTAGCGGCAAGCTCGCTTAGACGCTATGCTATACCAATACAGTATGTTCCAAAATGATCTTTAAAATTTTCATCAGGTATGTTTTAGAAATGGGAACAGGTAGAAAGGTGCGGTTTACGGCTTACTATTCACATACACGTAAAGCTGTTTTATTTATATTTTAGTTTCCCATGTTGGTTATTGACTGGCCACCCTCCAACAGCCGGCACAAGGAGTGGAATGGTTGGTACAGACCATATCTGACACCCAAGACCTGCGGAACCCCATAACATTTTTTTCTTAGGGCGGAACTTGAACGAACTGCGAGCTTGCATCGGAGCAGCAATAGCGCACTTGATTGAGGAGGTCCTATGCCGGACGTGGAACTGGAATATCGCTTAAATAACCTGTGCACTACAGACGGCGCATACATTCCAGGTGACCACCCCTCCCCCCTACACGCCATCCTAGCTCCATCCCGAATTTTCCGGAAGTAATTCGGGGCACCTATTTGTGCTGTATTTAACTATACACATCAAAAAAGGTTTATCATCACCCAGGTTCCCAGAACTCCTGAAGATAGACATTCACTGTGGATATTTTATCACAGACACAGTCCTTTTGACTGTTCAGAGACGTCACTAAACCCGCCCAAAGATGTAAAAAACCATGTATGAGCAGCGGCTATTAGACGGAGGGGGTCCTACAGCCCATCAGTTCCAGTCAATCCACCAGGAAGGAGGAACACGGCTCGTGTTGTCTGTAGTTCAACCATGCCTAGACGGTCAATACCGTGTCTCTATCGCGTCAGCATTGTCACTTCGTACCAGGAAGGGCTCTCAACAAGGGAGGTGTCCAGGCAGTAGCGTTGGGAGTGAATCAAAGTGATGTCGTTCGAACATTGAGGAGATACCGAGAGACAGGAACAATCGATGACATGCCTCGCTCAGGCCGCCCAAGGGCTACTATTGCAGTGGATGACCGCTACCTATGGATTATGGCTCAGAGGAACCCTGACAGCGATAATGCTTTTCATGCAGCCGCAGGAGGTCGTGTTACGACTCAAAGTTGGGCGCTATAGGCTGCATGACGCGCAACTCCACACCCCATGTCCCTGGAAGGGTCCATCTTTGCAACCACGACGCCATGCAGCACGGTACAGATAGGCCCAACAACATGTCGAATGGACCACCCAGGATTGGCATCACGTTTTCTACACCGATGAGTGTCGCATATGCCTTCAACCAGGAAATCGTTAGAGATAGGTTTGGAGGCAACCCGGTCAGGCTGAACGCCTTAGACTCACTGTCCAGCAAGTGCAGCACAGTGGAGGTCCCCTGCTGTTTTGGGGTGGCATTATGTGGGGCCGACGTACGCCGCTGGTAGTCATGGAAGGCACCGTAATACCTGAATGCCGTCCTCCGACTGGTAATGCAACCATAACGGTAGCATATTGCCGAGGCATTCGTCTTCGACGACAATTTGCGCCCCCATCGTGCACATCTTGTGAATGACTTCAATCAGGATAATGACATCGCTCCACTAGAGTGGCCAGCATGTTCTTCAGACATGAACGCTATCGAACTGGCCTGGGGTGGTTTGAAAATGGTTGTTTATGGACGACGTGATCCACCAACCACTCTGAAGGATCTACGCCGAATCGCCGCTGAGGAGTGGGACGATGTTGACCATCAGTGTCTTGATGAACTTGTGAATAGTATGCCACGACGAATGCAGGCATGCATCAATGCAAGAAGACGTGCTACTGGGTATTAGAGGTACCGATGTGTACAGAAATGTGGACCATCACCTCTAAAGGTCTCGCTATATGGTGGTGCAATACGTAATGTGTGGTTTCCATGAGCAATAAAAAGGGTAGAAATGATCTTTATGTTGATTTCTATTCCAATTTTCTGTACAGGTTCCGGATCTCTCGGAACCAAGGTGATGGAAACCTTTTTTTGATGTGTGTATTATAAAATATTTATTCCGAATTATATATTCATTTACCTGTATCGTTATGCTGTTGCTGTAAGAGTATTTTCCCAAATGAGTAATGTATGAGACAGTGACAAAACACAATTTGTTGTAGAAACTACAAAAGAAATGTCAGTGCGTAGAGTGAATTACGATGAAACTGAGACTGAGAGACAGTCTCCGCTCCTTCGAAATCAATAATATAACTGCAGACCAGATGAAGCTTGAATTCAAAGAAATAGTATCTACAGGGATTGACAGTTTTATACCAAATAAATTATCAAACGACGGAGCTGATCCCCCTTGGTACACAAAACGGGTCAGAATACTGTTTCAAAAACAACGAAAAAACATGCAAAATTTAAACGAACTTAAATCTCCACGATTGGCAAACTTTTAAGGAAGCTCGAAATTTAGCGCGAACTACAACGTGAAATGCTTATAAACGTTTCCGCAAAGAGACTTTGATCGCAACTTGATAGAAAATTCTAACAGACTGTTGTCGTATGTAAAATATGTTAGCGGCAAGATGCAATCAGGGCTTTCTCTACGCTATATTGATGGAGATACTACCGAAGACAGTGCTGTCAAAGCAGAGCTACTAAACACAGCCTTCCGGAATAACTTCACAAGATAAGATGAAGTAAATATTCCTGAATTATAATCAAGAACAGATGCCAACATGATGAACTTAGAAGTAGATATCCTCGTTGTAGTGAAGCAACCTGAATCACTTAATAAAAGCAAGCCTTCCAGTTGAGACTGTATACAAATTAGGTTTCTTTCAGATTATGCTGATGCAATATCTCCATACTTAACAATCATATACAATCGTTCTCTCGACGAAAGATCCGTACCCAAAGACTGAGAAGCTGCACGGGTCACACCAGTATTAAAAAAAGGTAGCAGGAGTAATCCACTAAATTGCAGACCCATATGGTTAATGTCAACATGTTGCAGGACTTTGGAACACGTATTCTGTTCGAAAATTATGATTACCTCGAAGAGAACGGTCTATTTACACACAGTCAACATGGATTTCGAAAACATCATTCTTGTGAAACACAAGTATCTCTTTCCTCACACGAAGTGTTAAGCCCTATTGACAATGGATTGCAAATTGATTCCGTATTTCTGGATATGAAATATTTTGATAGTATGCCACACAAGCGGCTTGTAGTGAAACTGCATGCTAATGGAATATCGTCTCGGCTTTGTGACTGGATTCGTGACTTCCTCTCAGAGACGTCAGAGTTCATACAAACTGACGGAAAGTCATCGAGTAAAACAGAAGTGATTTCTGACGTTTCACAACGTAGTGTTATAGGACCTCTGCTGTTTCTTATCTATTTAGTTGACAATCTGAGCAGCCGTCTTAGGATGTTTGCAGATGATACTGCATTTTATAGTATAATAAAGTTATCAGAAGATAAAAATATCGCGAAGCGATTTAGAAAAGATAACTGTATTTTTTCGAAAACTGGTAATTGACCTCGAATATAGAAATATGTGAGGTCATCCACATCAGTGCTAAGAGGAATCTAATCCAATTTTGTCCCAGATGTCTGGGGTCGGCAGTCTAAGTGATGGCAGGATTACCCCAGCGATACGTTAGGATAATTGGTCACTCGTTAATGGCACCTGGACCAGTTTACTCCAAAACAATACATGAATTAGTTCTAAATGATGAAAAGATAAACTACTCCAGTTAGTATATAATTAAATGAACCTATATATTGTTTAATTTAATTTTGGCATTCCCTGAGATATGTCGTCACTTAAATATAATACGGTAGTGCTTTAGTTCAACTAATTAAATTTTTCAGGTTAGTTTCACTCTGAAGAATTAATTAATAGTTCGGTAATCTAAAACACTAAGAGTGGTTTCAAATAAGGTGATGAACACATGGTTCAGCCGACAGAAAAACTACTGACTGTTTTCACTTGAAAACAAAGAGTGAATAATCCAGCCAATATGCAAAGCTACAACGCTGTCAAATCTTTTCATTCGATTGCTACCATCGAGTGTTTTCCTCGTAAAAAAGAAATGAATAATAATCCACCTGACAGATAAAACTGCAACCGACTGACACGACTGTTTTCATTCGGTTGCTCCCATCACTAAATGTGTCATCCAGGATCTGGAATCAGGTATCAGTTAAGTGAACAAGGTTGTGAAAAAAAAAAAAAACGAACCAGTACCTCACACACGCACACACACACACACACACACACACAACGCAGCAATATGATTTATTCCTTCAGAAAAGACATGCTATGACAGCTGCACCTTGATCCCCTCCTAGAAAGGGCGGTCCAGAAAACAAGAGAGATGTATGCCGTAGACTAAACTTTGTCTTAAGTTTCTGAACGCTGGAGGAACCACATATTATCGGCAAATTGCTACTCTGACACATCACTTGATCACTACCTCTCGCACCTTCCGGTAATGTACTGTAGCGTCTGTTGGTTCGAAGTTCTGCAAAGTGCGCCATTGAGTCCGTGGCGAAATGAGATACGTTCGCTCTAGCACAACTACTGAATTCTCCAACCTAGCAGTAATTTCCACCTGGTAATAACTCTGAGCGTATCCCAGTTGAGTATGCGCAACTGTGCAGCTTCCAGTGGTATATTGCAACTCTTATGAAAACTTTGTATTCAGGTGATAAGTATTGTGATCTTCAATTTCTTATGTTGAATTTTGCGCTCGTTGTGCTCAGTGCCCTAGCATTTTAGAGAAAATCTGTTTAAATAAAAATTGGTCTGTGAACTAGAGATTTGGCCGTACTTGTCTAACAGTTCCGCTTGCGACGCCATACGGAAAGGACGCTATTTTCTTCTGCTCCACCGCAGCGCTGCGTGTATTGGAAGTTTTGTATTTGCCCGCCGTTTTGTTCTTTGTGAGTGTATGCACTGTGTCGAATTCATGTTTGGGTTCGCTTTAGTGTGCTCTAGTTAGCAGTGTTGTCCGCTTCTTTCGTTCACATGGCGTCCAGGTCTAATCCACTTAAAGGGACAGTGAGCATTTCTTTTGATAAGTCAACCCATCATCCACAGTCGGCAGGTGGATACTTCTGGTCTGACTTCAGATCAGGTACACACAGTGTAATTTAACACCAGACTCTGTTTTCTTTATTAAATCCCTCACAAGTCGAAAAATTACTGGGTAAAAATGGTTCTCTGGTTCCTACCCATCACAGAGATTACCATTATAGTCCTCCTTGGGAAAGCTGATGTTAAATACCCGAATGTTCGTGTGTTCAACTTGTTTCCCGAGGTAGGTAACGTTTGGCCTAAAGACATTTCGCTTAAATACGTGCAGGTTAAAAATATTCGTCTCGAGCCATGGTTCAGCCACCACCGTCATCAGTGTTACAATAGCATGCGTTCAATAGAAATTCAGGTCAAACAATATCGTCTCATTTACAAGTATGTGCTTACCGCTTACAGGTTCCATACAGTGGCCAGATGAGGATCTGTTTCTTGCGTAACGAGAGTAGTCATCTTCGTACCAATTTTCGGCGGAGTTTCTGTTTTGCGATCTTCTCTTGAACAGCGGTGTAAGTTAATGGTGGCAGGCCTTGTCCCCAATGGTAGTGACTCAGGAGCTGGGAAATCTTCTGCTAATGACGGCCACATGACACTACTGAATTTAATTGTGGATGATGGTTCCTGATGTGACTGCCCCCAGCATGATTGCTCAAGTGATCTAAAATATGAGGCGCCGTGTTGTTGTTCACCCTGTCTTGCCTCCCACACCCCTCGAAAGCTCGTGTGTGGTGGCGATGTTCTGCATAGTGGGGATGGACTTAGTGCTAATGAACCCGAGGTTGACATGGAGGATTCTTGTGCAGCTTCCGCAGGTGTTTCCTCTGATCCTCTCCAGCAGTCGGAACACTTGGTGCCAATTACCTTTTCGCCTGTCCCGTTCGTTCCACCTGTTGAGCTACCAAAGCCCCACGCTTTCTTGTCTAGCAGTTCTGACGGCTGGCCTAATTCCTTCCATACACGCGGTAGTTTCACATGTCTTCTCTCATGTGACACTCCGTCAGCCATGTGATTGTCTTGATGACGTGAGTCGGTTGGCTTTCACAAGGGGTTCCTCCTCCGGTAATGACTGATACAAATGTGGTGAACGAACTTCTCACCTTGCAGGTCGGCCACACGGCCGGCGTAAACAACGAATCCAGCCGTATCATGGTGTTGCAAGGAAAAAACAGACACATAAAGGTTCAGCAAGATGCGGCGACAGGCCCCGCTCCCCTCTCAACCTCATTCTTCTCCCACAGATTCATCGATGAATGCGGTTATGGAGTTTTACAGTCGAGGGGTGGAATAAAACCCAAAGTAACACCATTATTATCCTACGTATTAGCAGAACTGTCTCAGATCTACGTCCAGCTTCGTTACGTTAGTTTATTTATGACTCCTGTGCTGCTCTTCTGCTTTTACAAGAAATGTCGTTTACAAGTTTTGCTCTCCCTGGAATTCAGAGCGTTTTCAATGTGGCCTCCGAATGTGCGTCGGATATCACCCCTTTACTTTCGTTAGGGTATTCCGATTGCCGATATTAAAATACTTGCTTCTAGCAATACATTTCAGATAGTAATAGTGAATACTCTGTTCAAGAATCATAAGAAGAGTAGGTATACTTCGAAAAGGCCCAGAGATACCGGAAGATACGTTAGATTACATCATGGTCAGACAGAGATTCCAAAATCAGATACTGGACTGTAAAGCATAGCGGTCGGCAGACAGACTCAGATCAAAATGAGGTAGTGATGAAGAACAGTGTGAAATTGAAGAGATTAGTCAGGAAGAATCAACGCGCAAAGAAGTGGGATGTGGAAAAGTATGAAGGAATGAAGAGATGCGCTTGAAGTTCTACATGGCTATAGATACATGTAATAACGGAGACAGTAAAATACGAAGAACTTCTTGCGTCTCGTTTACCGCCCTGCACCAAAGTGTTTGTTAACGCCATGCAGCAGCGCTATTCATTCGGTGCTGGAGAATTTTTTTTTATTGTGGTTTTAGGGCGCACAATTACAATGGTCATTAGCGCCCAGACTACGTTAGGAATGCACCTCGAAGCACAAGTTTAAAACAGCAACTAAAAGGGAAAACACGATAAAAGACAGATTGTCAAGCATAGGATTAAAAAAACAGCATAATCAAATGTCCTTAGACAGGTTTGTCAAGTTGATAAAATGAAGAACGCGAGCAGCTGCTCCTGGGTCATCCGCTAAAATGGCATCTAGAGTATATGGCAGGCCAAGATCAAAACGCAGTGTATTAAAATCCGGACAGGACGTTAAAATGTGGCGGACCGTCAGCAATTGCCCACATGGGCAGAACGGCGCCGGCACAGCCGTCAGCAGATGACGATGGCTGAACCGGCAGTGTCCAATTCGTAACCGGGCCAAAACGACCTCCTCCCGCCGAGAAGGGCGTGAGGAGGACGTCCAAGCCGCGGAAGATGTTTCAAGGCCCGAAGCTTGTTGTCCGTAAGTGCAGCCCAATCGGCATGCCACAGCGATAAAATGCGCCGACAAATGACCCTGCTACGATCTGATGAAGGGACACAACAAGAAGCTGTCCGAGGCTGGAGGACCGCAGCCTTGGCCGCGGCATCTGCAGCTTCGTTCCCAGGGATACCGACATGGCCAGGAACCCACATAAAGCTAACCGGAGAACCGTGGTTCACCAGCTGCTGAAGAGAGCGTTGGATCCGATGCACGAAAGGGTGAACCGGATACGGATCACTGAGGCTCTGGATGGCGCTCAGGGTATCGGAGCAGATGACATAAGCAGAATGTCGGTGGCGGCAGATGTAAAGAACAGCCTGGTAGAGGGCAAAGAGCTCAGCTGTGAAGACCGAACAATGGCCATGGAGCCGGTATTTGAAACTTTGTGCCCCGACAATAAAAGAACACCCGACCCCGTCATCGGTCTTAGAGCCATCTGTATAAATGAAGGTCATATTAATGAACTTTGAACGAAGTTCGACAAAACGGGAGTGGTATACCGAACTGGGAGTAACTTCCTTTGGGAGCGAGCTGACGTCAAGATGAACGCGAACCTGAGCCTGGAGCCAAGATGGCGTGTGGCTCTCGCCCACTCTAAAGGTTGCAGGGAGTGAAAAATCAAGGTGTTGAAGGAGGCGACGAAAGCGAACTCCAGGGGGTAGCAGGGCAGAGACATACAACCCGTATTGACGGTCGAGAGAGTCGTCAAAAAAGGAACGATAAGACGGGTGGTCGGGCATTGACAGTAGCCGACAGGCATATCGACGAAGCAGTATATCGCGCCGGTAGGTGAGTGGCAATTCATCGGCTTCAGCATGAAGACTCTCGACGGGACTAGTATAAAACTCTCCGATCGCAAGACGTAAACCCCGATGTTGAATGGAGTTGAGGCGGCGTAAGATGGACGGCCGTGCAGAGGAGTATACGAAGCTCCCATAATCCAGCTTGGAGCGGACGATCGACCGATATAGGCGAAGTAGGACGGTTCGATCCGCTCCCCACGACATACCACTGAGAACACGGAGGACATTTAGGGAACGGGTACAACGGGCAGCCAAATATGACACATGTGGAGACCAGCTAAGTTTCCTGTCAAATGTAAGACCTAAAAATTTTGTTGTCTCCACGAATGGGAGAGCAGCGGGACCGAGTCGTAAGGACGGTGGGAGAAACTCTTTGTAGCGTTATTCTTCATCCTTCACTGTTCCTGTAAATGGGTATCGATAAAACGAATATCGAGCTGAACTAATCAGGGGCAGCTCTACCAAACAAGCAGTTAAAATTCCGTTTTAAACTTAATTTTATTAGTAATGGGTTTGAAATCAACGCTCTCCGTTGACACTAGGCGTTGTATGAGCCACGTGTTTTGTCTGGACTAACTCCATCTACACATTGCAAAATGGAAATGGCAGTTCTCGTATAATCGTATTTCGAAACACCATCGATCTTCAAACATTATTTAACAAAATTTAAAAGACAGTCTTAATCACAGGCACACATTTACTTAAAAATGGTGATCGTTTTCAGTCTGAGTTATCATCAGACCGTATTGAAAAGGAAGCAGCTGTAGAGGGTGACACGGAGCAGGAAGCTTATGAGTGAAGCATGGAGGCCTCCTGCTCGGTTTCATCGTCTAGCCTACAGTATGTGAAGTAGGGTCTGATGATAATCTATAACAGATTGAAAACGGTCTCCATTTCTTTAAAAAAAAATTTGTATATGCGATCGAGAAATAGCATATACCTACCAATACATCAGAGAAAATGCATGTGACGACACTTACGAGAGACACCTAGATAAATGCCTAACTTCTTGTATAGGTACAAGAGAACTGCACGTTAAACCATTTATTATTTTTACCGCGTGCTTTTGTGGAATCTTTACTTTCCTTCCACGTCATGAATTACCCAGAAAATTATTTCACAAGATATTATTAAGTGAAATATCGGAAATACGTCAGGATGTTGATTCCTTTGATTCAAATACCAGCAATTGTATTAAAAGTAAAAGTAGATGAATATAATTGTTTGAGTAGTTCAGTAATGTATTTCTTCTAGTTCAAGTTTCAACAATACGTACATCCAAATACTTTAGAAGATACTACCCTGTCTGCTGTTACACCAGCTGTAACCGATCCCTGACACCGATCACTTACTCGAACCTTTCAACAAAGATGCCATATCTTTGTGAGCTGATGTTGCAAATGGAATGTTTTCTAGCGTCCACCTGCACTTGCACCCTTTCCGTCCAGCACGTTTTGAACATTTGCAAATGTTGTCCAACAGCGACAAACCAAGCCTTAGCCTAGATTTTGCTGTTCAGCTTTCAGACGACATGGCCAATCACATCACCTCGTTTACAGCGTACTGCCCCTGAATACAGTGTTTACAGAAGGGAGTTTGGGTACATATGCTAAAATGTGCACACTGTGGAAAGCAACGAAGTAATGTCCAACGACTGGGGTCCAACGTTCACGAACCTATTAAAGACGAAATGGCCGAGGCGTCTGTAAACTGTTTTATTTTGCCACTAATGCGCTACTGCCGGAACATCAGTCCGTTGCTATCGTCCAATGCCTGTCTCTGCACATCGGAAAGTTCAGTGACGTCGTATAGAATGACCGATTGAGGAGAAGCTGAAAGACTATCGGACGCGAAGAACGGCGGTTGCAGAGCTAGTATACATATACTGCCGTCGTTTACCTCCATTGCGTGTTCGCAACCTTTTCACTATCTAAGGAAGGTATTATGCACTGCAGCCTCTAGGAACTGTTGCGTCATCACGTCAGTTAATTGTAGAGGAGTATATCCTCGATGTAGAGCTGGACGTCCATCTGTGCTACATCAACGTGTAGCACTGTTTGTTGTCCATAATTAAATTGAATGCAAGTAATCTTATTCAACACATTCGTTCTGTCAGGCAATTTATTTTCATGATTTTACTGCCTCTTACAGCAATAACAAATGTCAGACCCTACCTACCCAGGAGATGTAGAAAAGATTCTGCTGGTGAAACATTGAGATTCTCAAAGTGTTTTGAGGAGATGTAGTATTATAGCATTAATTTGCGCGGTCTAGACTGATTTTATTATTCTGTTAATATTATTTTACAACCACTAACATTTCCTAAAATTGATTTTCTCAATTCTTTGCCTTCTCTGAATTTAGTAACTTGGTGATACACACCAAAATGTGAAAATTTGTTCGCATCAGTAAAAGCTTAGGGTTAAAAAATGTTTTCTGAAAAATATTGGAGTGTACTCTCACATGGAAGTGACACGTGGAGGCTACATAGGTTAGACAATAAAGATTCTCAAATGTGCTACTTCAAAAATGCCAATTACATGGGTAGATCGCGTAATTATTATAGAGGTACTGAACAGAACTGGAGACAACAATGCTCACTAATAAAATTTTGTTACAGGATCAGGTTCATGGGATAAATACTAAGTCATCGAGGAGTAGTTAATTTGGGAATGGAGAGATGTTTGGCGAACTAAAATTTTAGAAGAATATCTAGACTTCCACATATTGATCAGGTTCCAATAGATGTACCAGTTATGAAGGTATGCAAAGACTTGTACAAGTTATATCAGCGAGGAGATTTGCGGCAAATCAGTCTTCGAACTAACAACATCAACAAATATCAGTAATATACACTCCTGGAAATTGAAATAAGAACACCGTGAATTCATTGTCCCAGGAAGGGGAAACTTTATTGACACATTCGTGGGGTCAGATACATCACATGATCACACTGACAGAACCACAGGCACATAGACACAGGCAACAGAGCATGCACAATGTCGGCACTAGTACGGTGTATATCCACCTTTCGCAGCAATGCAGGCTGCTATTCTCCCATGGAGACGATCGTAGAGATGCTGGATGTAGTCCTGTGGAACGGCTTGCCATGCCATTTCCACCTGGCGCCTCAGTTGGACCAGCGTTCGTGCTGGACGTGCAGACCGCGTGAGAGGACGCTTCATCCAGTCCCAAACATGCTCAATGGGGGACAGATCCGGAGATCTTGCTGGCCAGGGTAGTTGACTTACACCTTCTAGAGCACGTTGGGTGGCACGGGATACATGCGGACGTGCATTGTCCTGTTGGAACAGCAAGTTCCCTTGCCGGTCTAGGAATGGTAGAACGATGGGTTCGATGACGGTTTGGATGTACCGTGCACTATTCAGTGTCCCCTCGACGATCATCAGTGGTGTACGGCCAGTGTAGGAGATCGCTCCCCACACCATGATGCCGGGTGTTGGCCCTGTGTGCCTCGGTCGTATGCAGTCCTGATTGTGGCGCTCACCTGCACGGCGCCAAACACGCATACGACCATCATTGGCACCAAGGCAGAAGCGACTCTCATCGCTGAAGACGACACGTCTCCATTCGTCCCTCCATTCACGCCTGTCGCGACACCACTGGAGGCGGGCTGCACGATGTTGGGGCGTGAGCGGAAGACGGCCTAACGGTGTGCGGGACCGTAGCCCAGCTTCATGGAGACGGTTGCGAATGGTCCTCGCCGATACCCCAGGAGCAACAGTGTCCCTAATTTGCTGGGAAGTGGCGGCGCGGTCCCCTACGGCACTGCGTAGGATCCTACGGTCTTGGCGTGCATCCGTGCGTCGCTGCGGCCCGGTCCCAGGTCGACGGGCACGTGCACCTTCCGCCGACCACTGGCGACAACATCGTTGTACTGTGGAGACCTCACGCCCCACGTGTTGAGCAATTCGGCGGTACGTCCACCCGGCCTCCCGCATGCCCACTATACGCCCTCGCTCAAAGTCCGTCAACTGCACATACGGTTCACGTCCACGCTGTCGCAGCATGCTACCAGTGTTAAAGACTGCGATGGAGCTCCGTATGCCACGGCAAACTGGCTGACACTGACGGCGGCGGTGTACAAATGCTGCGCAGCTAGCGCCATTCGACGGCCAACACCGCGGTTCCTGGTGTGTCCGCTGTGCCGTGCGTGTGATCATTGCTTGTACAGCCCTCTCGCAGTGTCCGGAGCAAGTATGGTGGGTCTGACACACCGGTGTCAATGTGTTCTTTTTTCCATTTCCAGGAGTGTAAATCATTTTTTCCAGCAAGAGGATGGAGCAATGTGTATGATTTGGCTGAACTAGTAGGTGCTCACATTGTTATACTGAATCATTTTGCTACAACTGCACCAAACGCTAGAGTGCTCTTTTAACCAGATTGTACAACGAATTGAATTCTGAAACTTAAATTGAATCATAGGTAATCGTCATATTTTTTCGCCCTCATCTTCTCCACCTACACGTTCCCTTTTTCGTACAACGTTATAGCAGCTTCGAGTAGCTGCGAATTCCATTTGCTGCGTATGCTGATGAATACAGTGCTGCCTGTTAATTGTCATTTTCGCAAGCAAACGTTGCTGTGAATAAGAGAAGGCTGTAACAGGGACATATGCTATGTGGAAATGGAAATCGGCAGGAAACAGAGCCGCATCAGTAGTGGATCACGGCAATTACTACGGGATGAAGCAATTCCAATCGAGCTGGCAGACTCTGTTAATTCTTTCAGTTGCCGTTCAAGAGGAACTGCTACGATAACCACACGTATTTCAGTTTCGTATTCGCAAGAAATTCAGACTTATCTGACATAGTCTTCCGTAATCGAAGGATGCCGCAGCTGCCGAGAAGTTCACACGTCAACACAAGACCACAGTAGTACATTCACTGGGAAAAGGATATAATTCATCAATTGATATATCCCGAGGTGCATACCTATTCATTACAGTACCGCGCAGAGAAGATGAAACGATTATCCCACAGAACCAACTAAAAAAACGCAAGTTCGCCGTCGTAGTCCATTGGAAGATCTTATATATATATGCACTCAAATTTTTTGTATTACGCTCTGGTGCAACATTGTTCTGACGCAAACTGAAGATAATTCAAATACGTATATTCTAGTCGAAATCAGTATAAGATTTTCCTTGGTTATTAAAGAAACTGGTACTGGAAATCTCCCCTCAAACACTCCCTAGTTATGAGTCCCTTACTCCACAGGAAGGAATACCCCTGACAGCGCTCCCTACTGTCTTTGATGCGTGTTCAACGCTAGAAATCTCGCAGGCAGAATGAGATTGTCAAGATAGGATGGCCAGCAGTAGTATATATATATATATATATATAGATTGAGAAATCACTGTAGTAACTCTACACACAAAGCAGGTACAGAGACACAAATCAGGCATATAAACTGTTGTGTGAAACAATGCTGTTACGGTAAAAAGTTAGTATATTTAAAAATCCCCATTTCTTTCTGCGTCTCCTTGCTCCTCTCCGTTGGTTGCAATGCAGATACCCACTCTGGAAATACTCTTCAAACTGTATTAAACAAATTCTTACCCATCTCTCAGCTCATTTGCTTGAAATCAAGTGAACGATATGTTCCAGTTGGGGGGAAAGTATAATTAAAACGAAAGAGGGACAAGATATTTCGGGTGTACAGAATCTGTCTTAAAGTAAATTAGTCCCGTGTTATATACGAAGTTTTCTTAGGCTATAGCATCAACACAGGTACTGTTACACAAAAAGCTTTCTGGCTGCGTAATTTCTGATGGGTAGGGGAGAAAAATGCTGACCCAGCATCGCAAAAGCCTGGATGCGCCACTATGGCGAACATGGATAGCACATATGGAGTTGTAAGGCTGGTTCTCTGGCCTCTGTCCATGACGAGTAGAACGCCTTTTTATAAAAACACTGCGAGACATCGTATAAATAATGATAAAGCTGTTTTAAGGCAACTATCAATAACATCGGTATTCTTGTAAAAATGCATTTCTACGTATATTTTTTCTTCTGGTGTAGTTCTCACCTATTCGTTGGTCTGTTGTTACGTGACGTTATAATATCAATGAATTTTTTAGTAGTATCATATGAGTATTATATTACATAGTACTGGATTTTTAGTAGTATTATATGATTATTATATTTCATAGTACTGTGTGCAGTATGCAGTTCCGCATTTTATTACATTATTTGTATCTCCCAACCTCTGTATGGATTCGACGTTCGAGCTGTTGTGATGCTGCTAGTTTCAGTGATTCGTGGTAGTTGCGTTCCGTCATTAAGTTCAACAATGCATGTCTATTTAGTACTTCTACCAATCAGGCAGTTGGTTTTTACCGTTTGACACTGTAATATCACGTGACATTTCAGCAACATTATGTGACTGTCGTATTGCATAATATTGTACTTGTCTGTGGATATTGTCATATCTGATGGTTTTCACCATTTGGTTGGTTTGTTTTATCGTGTGAAATCATAATATCATCTGACATTATGACATTGTTATAGTGTCATGTGACTATTAAAGTACATAAAATTTCACTGAAACAATTATTATACTGTGGATAAAAGTCTTATAGGACTATATCTTCTGTTATTATATTTATTTTATTGTAATTTGAAAGCATGTGTATTCTCTGCGACTGTATAAGAGTTTACACATATTTTGTGACTTGTCTTTGACCTACGGTCTTTGACTTTCGCCTGTAGCTTCTTTAATTAACTCTTGTGTGGTAGCCTACTACGTCTTGTTGATCCTGAGCATTGGTGCTATGCACTTACTGCTCTTACAAGTTTTTCATGTTTTCAGCGTTTTATTTTCTGCTTGGTTAAGCTTTCACTGCGACGTCAAGTATCGTTCTTCCTACGTTTTTCAAGTGATCAATGGCGTATACTTTCGTAGTCAAGATGGGATGCCACATGTATGCCACGTAAAGTTGTCACAGTAACTAATTTTTCAGAAGTACACTTAATTTATCCGACTAATAATTCACATGAGAATGTAATTTTTATTGAGATTCGCAGTTTTTCACATTGTTTCCATTTTGGTGCTAGCGACATGAAGATTGTCCACGAACGAAAACGGTAGCGAATAAATGTATTGTAAGACAGCAGAATGTGTACCATGGATTTATCGAAGTATATAAATAATGGCTGCTTCGGCCATGCAATATCTGTTTTCGTTTACTGCCTGCACCGAGAAGGCCTCCACATCAGCTCTCAATGACACATTTCAACTGGGGCCTACTGGAGGAGGGCGCAACAGATTCCCGGGCGCCTCCAAAGGGCTGTTGATGAACAGTACATGCCTGAGAACGCCTTGTCGCTGAGTTATTGCCACCGGCTGTCTGCGTTCAGCGCTTCCACGTCTTTGTTGTAGGTGAGCTGCAAGGCCGCTGATGTAAGCGGCGCCGAATGTTGGTATCCCTGCGCTGCTAGCAAACCACTCTGTCGCCTGGGGGCATCGGTCGCCATTGAGACGATGCCTTTGGCTGCTGTATTAATTCTGCTAAATAAACGCATTTATGTTAAATCGTTTATGAGTCCACGACGGCCGAGAAACAGCTTCTTCGTACTTGCTGACCAGCCAACCTACCTGCAGTGTCGTCCTGGTAAATTACTGGGACCTTCCGTTCTGCAAAAAGTTTAACCGCAACTTGCAATTTTCAAATGATGTTGCTGTTGGATACGCTGGTTTATTCTGTGCAGGATATTCACAGACAAAGAAAATCTAGTTGATTCATTTGAACTGGGTAGAAATCTGTCTTGACTGATTGAGAAAGGGAGATGGGAAGGAATATATGTACGGATTTTTCTGGCCACTCACGGTTACACGCTGCGAAGTGTTATAAGTAGTGTTCAAGGCCTCGTACGGCACAGAAGAATGGTAGCGGATGAGGTTACAGAAAGATTTTTCCTTCTAGAGAACTTAATTCTGGATACCTAAGTGAATACACTTTATGCTTGGATGCCTCTGCCAGGATCTGTTTGGATTCGAATACATGATACAATAACGACTGGCTGCATTGATTTATGTTTTCCTTTGTCTGCCTAAAACACTAGAGGTGAATGCACCATCTCGTTCTTGATGGCTAGCATGTTATATTTCGTAAATTTCTGAGCTCAAATAGAATTGTGATTTCTGTCTTACTTAGAATAATAAAATATATTAATATGATTATCCCGTTATAATGGTTAAGAGCGTAAAGTCTAATTTTTTTCTCACTACCTGTATGTAATGTCACACCAAGATAGCCGAGGGCGCTAACGCTCCGCTTCCGGGACATGGGGTGACGAGCCAGCCACGGAACGAACCTGCCTCGCAGATTAAAGGCCAGGCATAGTGAGCCAACCAGTTTTGAAGTTGTTTTTACGCTGTTTTTCACAGCCAGCTAGGTAAATGCTGGGCTGACACCTATATTGCACCTGAGTTACACTTAGTAAAAATTACTACAGTCAGGCATTGTATCTGCACGTCAGACGCAGGCAGATTGGAATATGCAGATTCCTTCCCGGAAGACAGTTGGAGTCAGAAGGACATCTGCCAACCAACTGCCACTTAGAGTGCCAAAACCGGTGTAACAATAGCAACACTGTCGTGAAACGGAAGAAAGGCAAAGAAAAAGAAGAATAAGAGGAAGAAGAAGAACAAGTAGGAAAAGGTGGGCTAGACTACTGATTCTATCCAATATTTTCAATAGACTGTAGTAATCTGTGCCAAGTTTTGTATATCACTGCCTTCGATCGAGGTACTGCACATGAAATTTCAAAAGTCGCCCTGATGTTCGCTCAGTGCCCACTGCCCAACCCTGGTTCATGGAGTCCATTTCGAAGTGTTGGAAATGGCTCAACATCTTAGGTCATAAGTCCCCTAGAACTTAGAACTACTTAAACCTAACTAACCTAAGGACATCACACACACCCATGCCCGAGGCAGGATTCGAACCTGCGACCGTAGCGGTCCCGCGGTTCCGGACTGCAACGCCAGAACCGCTAGACCACCGCGGCCGGCTGTTGGAAATCACAACAAAATTAATCACATTATATAACTGCACTACGGTGCAGGGTTTTTGATAAGCACTATATTCATCAAAAGGACGTATTTTAAAGAACTGTCATAGTTCAGAATGATTAATAACTTTGTCGCACTGGTACCCAACATATCCTGTGTCGTGGGCCACTCCCTGATTTCCAATGTTTCTTCTATTATTTTATTAATCCACTGTATTCTTTATCTCATTTTATCACTGAACGTTTCACGCTCTACTGGGGTAATTGCTGCTAATATATGTGAAGTCAGCCTTAGCTCAGCGAAAATAAAATTGGAACAGGTGGTAATGACTATTTCTAGAATAGCACTGGGTTAAATGAATTGCCACTTCCGTCATATGTCGCATTACCACTGAAAGCATACCAAAAGCCCTGTTGGAGAAGCAGGAATGGAGCCACTTATGACACACTGCAGGCACAATACTGTAGGAACTGCGAATTTATGTATGTTATAGTCGTCTTCATAACTGCGTATGAGTGATTAGAATGCTAAGATCAATTTTTCGGCATAATCTCGCTAAATAAACATAAACTTTAAACCGAAGGTGACATATTCGACATTTCATCATGATGGATTATAACAAGAAATTGACAGTGGCTAACGAAATACACGGGGTAGCGATTTGCACCACGTACAGATGACGGTATTATCACGTGCACAAGGTATAAAAGGGCAGTGCATTGGCGCAGCTATCATTTGTACTCAAGTGATTCATGTAGAAAGGTGTCCAACTTGATTATAGCCGCATAACGGTAATTGAAAGACTTTGAACGCGAAATGGTAGTTAAACCTAGATAAAATGCTACTTCATTACTGTTAATTATTAGACTAAACAATGGGACTCATTCCAGCAAATTCCAGAAATTTCCGGTTCATGCACAAAGATCATGACCACCATATCCATATAAGATCTGAAGGCGGCGCTTCCGCGTTAGTAAATTTACTCCCCTGATGGAGGCAACTGGCAAAAGTATCCGAAATTTGGGTTCTATAAACATGGAGACACTGTCACATACTCTGTAACGTTTTATTGAAGATTACAACGGCCGCAGAAATCTACACAGACACGATACCAGGCAAATCTTTATAAGAAGGAATAGTCCCAGAATTGTTCATCACAATGTTTAAACAGTACAAACAACGGAAACTCCAGATGGGAAAATCAACAATGTAGGAAAAGACAGATTGCTTCTTCCCGTAGACAAGACAGGTGAAGTTGAATGCAATGAGAAACATTTAAATGCAGTTTTTCGCCACAGCCTTCAAAAGCAGAAGGGAAACACACAGCATTCATACACACAGGTAAGCGCACCTTACGCACATCTGACCGCCAGCTCCAGCACATCGGACCGGAAAGCAACTATCACGGGCAGGGAAGCAAAAGGGACAGTTGTGTATGAATGGGGAGAGAGACGAATGCTGACTGGTGGAGTTTGCAGGGAGGAGAACGATGAAAGGAGAAGCATCTGGAGGTTTCGGGGCTTGGAGGTGGGAAAAAAAGGAGCAGAAAAGGAGATGAGCGGGGAAAGATGGACGGGTGCGTTGACAGAGGGTGGCAAATACACAGGATGTGAGGCGAGAATGGGGAGATGATAGGACAGACGGGTTGGAATCTGTTGGGTAGAGGGTGTGAGGACAGTATATTATAGTAGGTTGAGGCCATAATAATTACGGGAGCAGAGAATATGCTGTAACTCTTATCTGCGCATATCAGAAAAGATTGTGGTAGAGGGAAAGATCCAGATGGCTCGAGTAGTGAAGCAGCCACTGAAATCAACTAAATCATGTTTGCTGCATGTTGTGCCACACCTTGGCCTACTTTGCTCTTGGACACTTTTTCACGGAGGCCGTCCACCGTAGTGGACAGCTGGTTGGTAGTCACACCAATACAAAATGCTCAAAAAAGCATGGGCTGTCTCGGTTACAAAACGGCTTTTTATTTATTTACTTTCTCAATCTCTTCTCTCTGACAGCAGCATCATCGCACATCTCGGAGAAAACCAGTTCCTGCAGCACAAATTTGTTAGTCAGGAATCAATTATGTGGCTACCTTGTCAAATAATTAACATTACCGGGAAACCTCGATCTGAGATCTGAAAAGACGGTAACCAAAGATAAACTCAACAAGTAAAAGCACTCGAGGACCACTGGCAGGGGTACAGAACTTCCTTCCATCACCAAGGATGGCATGTAGTGCAATAAAATACTCGGGACACATCCACCTACGGAAACAAATAAGAATATGTTTGAAGGCGAATCGCGATAAGCGGAACAACGTAAGATACCATGACAGTAAGAGTGGAGATATAGGAACAAAAATTTAAGGACCAAGAGACATCGACTCGCCGAGTAAGTAATACAAGGAATGAAATCGTAGAAGACTCACATATTACCGGTGTTTATGCAAACTCGCTCTTAACACAACAAGGTAACCAAGGTGTATTTTTCTTGGTCATCCCTCTTCTGACTGGTCTGATGCGGCCCTCCACGAATTCCTCTCCTGTGCTAACCTCTTCATCTCAGAGTAGCACTTGCAACCTACGTCCTCAATTATTTGCTGGATATATTCCAATCTCGATCTTCCTCTACAGTTTTTACCCTCTACAGTTCCCTCTAGTACCTTAACAGGTGTCCTATCATCCTATCCCTTCTCGTTATCAGTGTTTTCCACTTATTCCTTTCCTCTCCGATCCTGCGCAGAACCTCCTCTTTACTTACCTCATCAGTCTACCTATTTTCAGCTTTCGTCTGTAGCACCACATCTCAAATACTTCGATTCTTTTCTGTTCCGGTTTTCCCACAGTCCATGTTCCACTAGTATACAATTCTGTACACCAGACGTACATTCTCAGTATTTTCTTCTTCAAATTAAGGCCGATATTTGGTATCAGTAGATTTATATTGGCCAGGAATGCCGTTTATGGCATTGCGTGTCTGCTTTTGATATCCTCCTTGCTCCATCCGTCATTGGTTATTTTACTGCCTATCAGAATTCCTTAACTTCATCTACTTCGTGACCATTAATCCTAATGTTAAGTTTCTCGCTGTTCGCATTTCTACTACATCTCATTACCTTCTTCTTTCTCCCATTTACTCTCAATCCATACTCTGCACTCATTAGATTGTTCATTCCGTTCAGCAAATCATGTTATTCTTCTTCACTTTCACTCAATATAGTAATATCATCAGCGAATCGTACCATTGATATACTTTCAACTTGAATTTTAATTCCACTCCTGAATCTTCATTTTATTTCCATCACTGCTTCCTCGATGTACAGATTGAACTTTAGGAGTGAAAGGCTACATCCTTGCCTTACACCCTTTTTAATACGAGGATTTCGTTCTTGGTCATCCACTCTTATTATTCCCTCTTGGCTGTCGTACATATTGTATATGACCAGTATTCCCCTATAGCTTATCTATATATTTTAGTATTGCTTCCATTATCAACCGCAACGTCAGAATTGACTCTCTCGTGCCTTTACCTTTCCTAAAGCCAAACTGGTCGTCATCTAGCGCTGCCTCAGTTTTCTATTCTATTCTTCTGTATATTATTCTTGTAAGCATCATTGATGTATGAGCTGTTAAGCTGATTGTGCAGTAATTCTCGTACTTGTCAGTTCTTGCCGTCTTCGGAATTGTGTGGATGATGCTTTTCCGAAACTCAGGTGGTTATGATGCAATACTCATACTCATACCATACTCTACACACCAACGTGAATAGTCGCTTTGTTACAACTTCCACCAATGATTTATGATGGAATGTTACCTATCCCTTCTTCGTTATTTCATCGTAAGTCCTCCAAAGCACTTTTAAATTCTGATTCTAATATTAGATCTCCTATTTCTTCTAAATTGACTCCCATTTCTTCTTTTATCACATCAGATAAATCTCCCCCCTCCTAGAGGCTTTCAATTTATTCTTTTCACCTATCCGCTCTCTCCTCTGCATTTAACACTGGAAATCCCGTTGCACTCCTAATGTTATCAACCTTGATTTTAATGTCACCGAAGTTTGGTTTGACTTTCCTGTATACTGAGTCTGTACTTCGACAATCATTTCTTTTTCGATGTCTTCACATTTTTCCTGCAGCCATTTCGTCTCAGCTTCCCTGCACTTCCTATTTATTTCATTCCTCAGCGACATGTATTTCTCTATTCCTGAGTTTTCCCGAATATTTTTGTACCACCTCCTTTCATCGATCCATTGAAGTATTTATTCTGTTACCCACGGTTTCTTCGCAGTTACGTTCTCTGTACCTATGTTTTCCTTCCCAACTTCAGTGATGGCCCTTTTTACAGATGTCCATTCCTCTTTGTACTGCCTGCTGAGCTATTCCTTATTGCTGTATGTATAGCCTCAGAGAATTTTGACCGTATCTCGTTATTTCTTAGTACTTCTGTATCCCACTTCTTTGCGGATTGATTCTTCCTGATTGATGTCTTGAACTTCAGCCTACTCTTCATCACCACTGTATTGTGATCTGAGTCTATGTCTGCTCCTGGATACGCCTTACAATCCAGTTTCTGATTTCGGAATCTCTGTCTGATCATCTTGTAATCAAACTGAAATCTTCCCGTATCACCTGGCCCTTTGCAAGTATACCTCCTCCTCTTGTGATTCTTGAACAGAGTATCCGCTATTAGTAGCTGAAAATTGTTAGGTAACTCAATTAGTCTTTCTTCTCTCTCATTCCTTGTCTCAAAAACATATTCTCCTGTAACCGTTTCTTCTACTCCTTCCCCTACAACGGCACTCCAGGACCCATGACTATTAGACTTTCACATGCCTTTACATACTGTATTACCCTTTCAATATCCTCATACACTTTCTCTATCTTTTCATCTTCAGCTAGCGACGTCGGCATGTACACGTCAGCTATCCTTGTCGATGTTGGTTTGCTGTCGATTCTGATAGGAACAACCGCATCACTGATGTGTTCACAGTGACACACTCTCTGCCCTACCTTTTTATTCATAACGATTCCTACTTCCGTTATACCATTTCTGCTGTTGTTGATATTACCGTATACTCATCTGACCACAAATCCTTGTCTTCTTTCCACTTCACTTCACGTACCCCTACTATATCTAGATTCAGCGTTGCATTTCTCTTTTCAGATTTTCTAGTTTGCCTGCCACGTTCAAGCTTCTGACATTCCACTCCCCGACTCGTAGAACGTTATAACTGCCGTTGATTATTCAATCTTTTTCTCAAGGTAGCCTCCTCCATGGCAGTCCCCTCCGGGAGATCCGAATGGAGTACTATTCCGCTATCTTTTGCCAATGGAGAGATCATCATGACACTTCTTCAATTTCAGGCCACATATTCTGTAGATAACGTTACATGTCTTTAATGCAGGGGGTTCCATTGCCTTCTGCATCCTCACGCCGTTGATTATTGCTGATTCTTCCGCCTTTAGTTGCAGTTTCCCACCCATAGAACAATAGAGTGCCCTGGTCTTTTGTCCGCTCCTCCGCCCTCTTTGACAAGGTCGTTGGCTGTACGAGGGGTGACTTCTTATGCCAGAAATCTTCGGCCGCCAAAGCCGATTATCAATCAAAATTTTAACAGCGGCGGGATTCAAACCTGGAACTGAAGACGTTTTGACTATTGATCAAAGAGGGTACCCCTAGGCCACGGGTTCTCGAATAATACGGGTGGGTAGATTGGGGAGGTCTTGCACCTCGGTTTGGGCCCTCCTGATGGATACGACTCTTATGGCAAGGGGTTGGGATCAGGACTGGAATAGGGATGGATTAGAATGTTGTAGATGGAACACCACTTTAGGAGGCGTGGGAAGTATCTCGGTAGGATGTCCCTCATATCAGGGCGTGATGATAGGTATTCAAAACCATGGGTAAGGATGTGGTTCAGTTGTTCCTGGCTGTGCCAAGCAATCTTTGATCCCTTACTTAACCCATTCCTCCTCACTCATTCTACGCATATCGCAACTCGCACAGATACCACCATACGTCATCTTTCCTTTTCCTCTATGTTTCTGTCCGTTTTTAACATATTTGTCGTATTGTTTATGTAGTTTCACGCAATTTCAAGTATTTTTTCTCATTTTTAGGTACATGTGAGTACATTTGCGTATCTGTGTGTATATTTGCATAGCTGTGCGTGTTTCTGCGTGTCTTTAGGTATTTTTTACGAATTTTACGCGTATTTTCTCTTGTACAGGTCCTCTCACAAACACCAACACCCGTTTCAGCGTCCTTTCCGTTTTCTTCACACCATTTCTGTTACAGTAGACCCTTTCTGCTGCAGTTCAGAAAAGTATCCCTTTCTCTGGCTAAAAGCCAGACCCACATCCTGTCTCTCAAATGCTGCCAGAACCGTGGATTCCTCCGAAATGGCCTAATCGGAAAGATTCCTTTTCTGGAACCCACCCCTCCTTTCATAATGTCCTACACCTTTACAGATTCCGCTAATCCAGCCCTTCCTTGTTTTTGTCTTATATAAAGGATTTGGGGGCGCCACCTGTCGTGGTGTCACTTACTTTGATTCTTAGCTCTGTAGTAGCAGCCATAAACGTGTGCCATTAGGACACTGTCCTATCATCTCCTCTTCGTTCTCCTCCCCCACAATGTTTCTTTGTTCCGCTCTGCCAACACACCTGCCTGTCTTGCCCTGCTCTTCTCCTTTCTTGCACTTTTTCCCCACGATTTGCTGCTCCACAACATCCTGAAGCTGCTTCTGTTGGAATCCTAGTCCCTGCACACTCAAACTAACATCAGCTGTCTCTCTTGTCAACCATACACTGCTATCCCTACTGTTCCCCGCCCCTTCCACTGCTGCTTACGTACCACGTGATAGTTGCACTCTGGCCTGAGATGCTGGAGTTGGTAGTTTGGTGTGGATGAGGTGTGCTTGCTTGTATGTACGAATGCTTTGTTCTATTCTTTTCCTTGTAAAGGCTGTCGCTAAAAGCTTTAGGTAAGTGTGTTTTACTGTAACTGTCTGCAACTCAACTTCTCTTCTTTACAGTAAGTGGTAATCTGTCTTCTGATACACTGCTGTCGTTTAAAAATAAAAAATTCAGACGAAATTTTTGCTACCACTAAATATCCAAAATGTTTAAAACACACTTTTTTTCTTAGATGCAATTTAACTGAGGAAAGAATATGCCCATGGATGATTCACACCACTCGTCGGTATATTTACATCTAGGACCGTATCAACATAACTGCTCTGAAATTCATGTTGAAATTTATAGTAAGGGGTTCGTCGAACCCGTTTCAGGCTATTTCTCTACCGTTTCACTCTCGAACAGTGCACGGGAAAAACGAAAAGTTATATCTTTCCGAGCGAGTTTTTATTTCTCGTATTTTACTATGATGATCATATGTCCCTTTGTAGGTGGGAGTCAACAAAATGAGGAGAATGATGGCGATTGAAATATCGTGAAAGGCTCTCGCCTCAGAGGAAAACATTTTGTTTTAATGGTAGCCCTTCTAACTAGTGTATCATATTCGTGACTGCCCCAAAATGCAAAACGAGCTGTCCTTTTATGAACTTCTCCCACGGCCTCCTCCAATCCTATTTGGCATGTATCTGAAGCCACCAAGCATTATTCCAGAAGAGGTCGGAGAAGCGTAATGTAGGCAGACTCTTTTGGAGATGGAATCGTCATGTGTTCTGTTCGCTTTCCCCACAATATATTCTATGTAACTAGTACAGACTAGTGGAAGAACTGGCAGAAGCCGACCTCAGGGAAGAGCAGTTTGCATTCCGTAGAATTGTTGGAAACCATAAGGCAATACCGATCCTAAGACATATCTTACAAGATAGATTAAGGAAAGGCAAACCTAGGTTTCTAAAATTTCTAGAAATAGAGAAAGCTTTTGACAATGTTGAAATTTATACTCTCTTTCAAATTCTGAATGTGGCAGGGATCAAACACAGAGAGCGACAGGCTATTTAAAATTTGTACAGGAACCAGATGGCAATTATAGGAGTCGAGGAGCATGAAAAGGAAGCAGTGGTTGGTAAGGGAGTGAGACAGGACTGTAAGCTATCGTCGATGTTATTCAGTCTGTATACTGAACAAGCAGTAAACGAAACAAAAGAAAAATTTGGAGCAGGAATTAAAATCCACGCAGAAGAAATAAAAACTTTGAGATTTGCCGATGACATTGTAATCCTGCCACATCATTCCGTTGAACGGAATGGACAGTATCTTGAAAGGAGAATTTAAGATTAAAATCAACAAAAGCAAAAAGAGGATAGTCAAATTAAATCAGGTGTAGCTGAGGGAACTAGATTAGCAAATGAGACCGTTAAAGCAGTAGATGAGTTTTGCTACTTGGGGAGCAAAATAACTGATGATGTTCGAAGTACAGAGGTTATAAAATGTTGACTAGCAATAGCGAGGAAAGAATTCCTGAAGAAGAGAAATTTTTTTACATCGAGTATCGATTCAAGTGTCAGAAAGTCTTTTCTGAAAATGTTTGTAAGGAGTGTTGCCATGTATGCAAGTGAAATATGGATCATAAATAGTTTACACGAGAACAAAATAGAAGCTATCGAAATGTGGTGCTACAGAAGATTGCTGAAGATTAAATGGTGTATCACGTAACCAATGAAGAGGTATTGAAGAGAATTGGGGAGAAGAGGAATTTGTAGCACAATGTGACTAGAAAGGGATCAGTTGGTAGAATATGTCCTGAGGCATCAAGGGCAGCGAGGAGTGTAATAATCGAAGAGGGAGACATATAGATGAATATAATAAGCAGATTCAGAAGGGTGTACTTTGCAGTAGTTGCTTGCAGATGAAGAATCTTGCACAGGAGAGAGTAGCATGGAGATCTGCATCAAACAAGTCTCTGGACTGAAGACCACAACAACAAAAGGTAGAGTTACGCGTAATTATAGTTCCTAAGTATTTAGTTGAATGTGCAACCAATAAATTTGCGTGATTTATAGTGTAACAGAAATCTAACAGATTAAATTTAGTGCTAATGTGGAGGACGTAACAAATTTTAGTATTGAGAATCAACTGCCACTTTTTATACCATACAGACATCTCGTGTAAATGATTTTACAACTGGTTCAGTTCTCCTCATCATGGTTTACTAGATGATGAACAATAGCATCAGCTTCAATAGATCTGAAAGGGCTATTAAATTGTCTCCGAAAGCGTTTATATAGAGGGTGAGTCAGGGGGAAAGGTGCATAATTTGAGGGCTAGTTTCTCGACTTGATAAACCGAAAGTGTCCCGTTTCAAACAGTTCGTCTCAATATGCTGCCTCAAATTGACCTACAAAAACTACATAAGCTACAGCGCATGCGCGTCGAGCTAGTTTTTCAACATTCTTACGCTCTCTTCGCACAAACCATTAGTTCTAGAGAAATAAATGAATAGGACCTTTTTTGTTGGAAATTTAGTATAGTTTAATTTTGTGCAGCGACACGTTTACGCTGCAGAGTGCTGTTTTCAAGTTATTCAAGAACAACGTACAAAATTGACATTAAATGTGTTCTACCTCGAAAACCATTCGGAATAGGGCATACGTACATATGACGTTTATTTGTTCAGAATCACTATCACCTCTCAAAGCATGTACCTTTCCTCCTGACTCACTTTGTATGTTACGAACGGTAGATGACCCATGACGCCGGCCGGAGTGGCCGTGCGGTTCTAGGCGCTACAGTCTGGAGCCGGGCGACCGCTACGGTCGCAGGTTCGAATCCTGCCTCGGGCATGGATGTGTGTGATGTCCTTAGGTTAGTTAGGTTTAATTAGTTCTAAGTCCTAGGCGACTGATAACCTCAGAAGTTAAGTCGCAAAGTGCTCAGAGCCATTTGAACCATTTTGACCCAAGACACTTCCTTGAAGATCGCCTGATACGACTTCTGTTTCATTCGACGTGTGCGAACTACGGCATCTTTAACATAAAATGAAAAATCGAGCTAAACAGCAGTGACCATACACCATAAGCAGGCAAATTAATTACTGGTTGTGAGGAACGATTAAAAAGTATTCTGTAAGTCTATTAATATGGAATACGTTTGATATCTCCTGTAGATAGCAAAAATCATTTAGTGTGAATAAAGAGCTAGTTCTGTTTCACAGGTGCGTTATTTTTATGAATTTGGGCTGTCTGTCAGCAGATTGTTTTCTCTTTGTTCGAAATCGGCATATCTTCCAGAAATCCTACCGCAAATTGATGCCAGTGAAATGAGTCTGTGGGTCAATAGATTACTTCTGTTTCCTTTCTTGTGTATTAGATAACTGTGCAATTTTCCATTCCTTAGATAATGGTCTTTCAAGAGTGGAGTGATTTTGTACGTTTGTTAAATAGGCGGTATTACATCAGTATACTCCAAAACGACCCTAAGTGGCGTACAACATAGACCAGAAAACCGGCCTTTATTAAGTAATTTGAGTTGCTTCACTACACCGAAGAATTATGGAAGACGGCCGGAGTGGCCGAGCGGTTCTTGGTGCTGCAGTCTGGAACCGCGCGACCGCTACGGTAGCAGGTTCGAAACCTGCCTCGGGCAGGGATGTGTGTGATGTCCTTAGGTTAGTTAGGTTTAAGTAGTGCTCAGACACATTTGAACCAGTTTTGAATTATGGAATATCTACTTCGTCTTCTATCGTGAAGAAATTTCGGAAAATCATTTGTAGTAACTCCACTTTCGTGGCACTGTCATCGGTAAGACTACTATTGCTTTCGTGCAGTGAAGGAACTAACTGTGCCTTGCTGCTGGTGAACTTTACGTAAGACTACAACCTCCTTGGATTTTATGGCAGATTTCGAAACAGAATTTCCTTGTAGAAACTATTAAAAATTTCTCGCACTGAAGACCATGCTACATTTTATGTTTCTGTAAAATACTGCCAATCGCGAAGCTTTTCAATTGTTTTAAAACTGGCATGCATATTTCTTTCTTTATACAACAGTGTCCTCATCTATGGCATGATTCTCTCAATTTTAGTCATTACTATTTCTTTAAATTCAAACCTCATCTGATCCACCCATACGTAGTTAGTTTGGGAGAAATGTAAACTGTCTCTTAGGAAGGCGGCAACAGAAGTTTTGTCTGAGTTTTCTTTTCTTTTGTTTAAGTACTTGTAGTTCGTGTTTGTCTTTCGATCACTGTTTCTTAAAGGTCACATATTTATTTATTTATTTATTTATTGTTCCCTGGGACCAAATTAAGGAGAAGTCTCCATGGTCATGGAACGAGTCAATACATGAAATTATAACACGATATTAGAAACAGATAAAATGAAATATAAAAAAAAACATATTCAGGTGGCAAGTCGTAAGTTTAAATGAAGACAATCAACAATGTAACACTGGAATTTGCTTAATTTTTTAGCTCTTCCAGGAGCTCCTCGACAGAATACAAGGAGTGAGCCATGAGGAAACTCTTCAGTTTAGACTTAAAAGAGTTTGGGCTACTGCTAAGATTTTTGAGTTCTTGTGGTAGCTTATTGAAAATGAATGCAGCAGAATACTGCACTCCTTTCTGCACAAGAGTCAAGGAAGTGCATTCTACATGCAGATTTGATTTCTGCCTAGTATTAACTGAGTGAAAGCTGCTAACTCTTGGGAATAGGCTAATATTGCTAACAACAAACGACATTAAAGAAAATAGATAGTGTGAGGGCAATGTCAGAATTCCCACATTTTTGAATAGGGGTCGACAAGAGGTTCTCGAACTTACACCACATATAGCTCGAACAGCTACCCTTTTTGAATCAGAAGAATTATCCCAAAAAATAATACCGTACGACATAAGCATATGAAAATATGCGAAGTAGACTACTTTTCGTGTTGAAGTGTCACTTATTTCAGATACTGTTCTAATGGTAAATAAAGCAGCATTTAGCTTCTGAACAAGATCCTGGACATGGGCTTTCCACAACAGCCTACGCCAAGGAATTTGAACTGTTCCGTCTCGCTTGTAATATGCCCATTCTGTCTGATCACAATATCGGTTCTTGTTGAATTGTGAGTTAGAAACTGTAAAAACTGAGTCTTACTGTGATTTAGCATCAAATTATCTTCCACAAGCCACGAACTTATTTCATGAACTACATTATTTGCTACTGTTTCAGTATTACACACAAGATCCTTCACTATCAAGCTGGTGTCATCAGCAAACAGAAATATTTTTGAATCACCTGTAATACTAGAAGGCATATCATTTATATAAATAAGAAACAGCAGTGGCCCCAGCACCGACCCTTGGGAAACGCCCCACTTAACAGTGCCCCATTGGGACTGAACATCACTACCACTCTCAATATTGCGGAGAATTACCCTCTGCTTTCTGTTCTTTAAGTAAGAGGCGAACCAATTGTAAGCTACTCCCCTTACTCAATAATGGTCCAACTTCTGCAGTAATATTTTGTGGTCAACACAGTCAAAAGCCTTCGTTAAATCAAAGAAAGCACCTAGCGTTCGCAACCTTTTATTTAATCCGTCCAAAACCTCACAGTGAAAAGAGAATATAGCATTTTCAGTTGTTAAACCATTTCAAAAACCAAACTGAACATTTGACAGCAAATTATGTGAATTTAAATGCTCCAGTAACCTTGTATATACAACCTTCTCGATAACTTTAGCAAACACCGATGGCATAGAAATAGGTCTAAAATGGTCAACATTATCAATGTCTCCCTTTTTATAAAGTGGCTTCACTACCGAGTACTTTAATCGGTCAGGAAACCGACCACTCCTAAAGGAAAAGTTACAGATATGGCTGAGAACTGGGCTAACATACATAGAACAATACTTCAGTATTCTGCTAGATACCTCGTCATATCCATGAGAGTTCTTGGTCTTTAGTGATTTAATTATTAACTCAATCTCCCTCTTGTCAGTGTCATGGAGGAGCATTTCAGGTAACAGTCTCGGAACACTTTTTTATAAGAGCGCTATATGATTCCCTGTTGGGTCTAGGTTTCTATTTAGTCCCCCTGCTATGTACAGAAAGTGATTATTAAATACTGTACATATATGCGACTTATCAGTAACACGGACATTCCCACTACGCACTGATTCTATATCATTATTGTACATATTGTATTATAATTGTATTATAATAACATTGTATTATAATAACAAATAGTTCTCTACTATATAAGTGCCCCTTGCAAAACACGGATTGCAACGCGGGAGTGTCATTAGTTCTCTCCGTAAGTGACTTTTAATTCGATCACTCCCATGGTAACTGTTTTCGTTGCTGACGTATGTTTGCGCACAGAACCGCGGGCGGACTGTGTAGAATTCGCTGTGGTGCAGAGCTTTCTCCTGAATCGGCGGGGCGGCCTGTGTCCTATTCAGCGTGACTAATTGGTCAAACGAGTTCAGTACTTCGATGAGTAGACGGCTGGTCCGGGCGCAGCGAGGCGTGCACTGGGTTGCAGTGGCCCGCAGTCTTGGAGCGGCCGCAACCCGCGAAACTCCTGCGCTGTGCCAGTTACGTTCTTCGCTAAGGAGGAGGAACGGCACTCGTGCTCGTTCGCGCAGAACTAAGTGGTACCGCTCTCTGTGTCGATACAGTGAACAACAGGCCGCTTCTAATACAGTGCTTACTGGGCGTCTCTGCTTCTTCTCAGACTGTTTGCGAATGAAGCCTTCTTGTCAGTCGGGTTTTTCACAAACCACTTCCGACGGATCCATATGTGCTAAATAACTATAGATAGTCAGCTTTTAGTACGGGCTTGTTATCCGAAATTTACTTTTAATTTACTGTAATTAGGAGTGCCGGTTATTATCGGTCACACAAGCTTCGTCAAATTATAAATATATGGGTGGTCCATCTGAAGTTTCGGATGAGATACATCGGGTAAAAATGGTGTATAAGACAAGTTCGTAAGCTCAAAAGGGGACATCAAATAATACTACACGTGACCTCCAGCCCGCGCTCCCTTGGTTGGGGCGGGGGCAACTTGTAAATCTTAAACGGAAATACCCATTTTTCAGTGAAAATTCGTATTCTTCATAAAAAAGTAATCAAGTTTTGTCTGTAACATTTTTAAACCATTGACAGAAGGCGTTAAAATCGACAAAAAATTAGAACTGGGGTTATTTAGAATTATCCGAGAAAGACGCATCAAATCGATAAAAAATGTGCACCAATTCTTACGTTACGCCAAATTAAGCTATTTTTCCACAAAATGTGCTGTATCTCAGTTTTAGCGTCACCCAGGAAGAACGAAATGGAAGTAATAGGGTGATGTTCCCATGGGGTGTTTCATTAGTGTGCGTCCGTTGCCTCTCACATGTTGGGGTGCTTCATTGGTGAGAGTCCCCTTGCCCCTCACAATTTGGCGCGCTTAATTAATGAAATTATCTACGAATAAATTGTTCAAAATCATCCCTATTGGCTTCAGTGGATAAAGTAAATCGTCTGCGAAAGTTGTCCACAGTTTTCAGCAGCACGTCCCGTGGTATTGCTGCACACGCTCTTCGAATGCGTTGCTGCATATCGTTTCGGGTTGTGGACTGTCTTTGATAAACAATATTTTTTAAATATTGCACACACTGGTGCCGAGAAGGCAGCGGTGTCCACACATTTCGGCTCGGAGCTGGCGACCAGTTGCAAAGTGGGGAAGGCATCTGACATTGGAGCCAATGCTGTCCTGGTGGCGCGACGTGAGGCAGTGCCAACCAGGGAGACTGTAGGCTCCGGGCCTACGACACAGTGACAGCGTAGATTCTTGTTGCCGACATAGCCTGGGCGCAGCAATATGGTCCAGGTGTCCGGAAAGAGGACTAGGTGGCTCCAACACTTTATATGCAGCTGACAGGCGTTGATTGTGCTGAACAAGCCACATTCCTGCGCCACATGGAAATGTCAGAGGCCACTGACCGTGGTCTGGCTGTTGGTATACGGTGGTGAGTCGAATCGCAGTATCTTTCTGAAGTTCTTACTGCTGCTGATTAGGCGTTGTGCTCGGCTGGTGGAGACAACTACGAAAGTCCTAGATTCGGTACTTGGCTTGATGGTGCGGCGCGCGATACAACCAGAACGCAATGCTGTGTTAGTTTCATATTCCCATTGTAATTACTTGGGCTAGACACTGACACATCTTAAATGCAGAGAATAATTTAGTTGTATAAAAAGATGCAATTCAATGGAAAAATTACTTATTTTCAAACAAAATACAGCACTCCGTTGTTAAGAATGTACACCGTAAAACTCACTGGTAGCAGGTAATTTGTTGTCACTGCGAAATATTTATTCAGAATTGGGTGAGCAGTCTTGTTCCTCCTTGCTTCACACTGCATTAGCGTTTCCGGTGCTTCCTCTACCGTTGTTAAGAAACAGTTGTTGTCTGATACACTTTCTCCCCTTCCTGCATTATTATTATTTATTTACATGTCAAGTTCCGTAGGACCAAATTGAGGAGCAAATCTCCAAGTTCATGGAGCGGGTCAGTACATGAAATTACAACATAAAAGTAATAACAGATAAAAATAAAATCCTTATGAACCCGAAAAAAGTCAATCCGTAAGTTTAAATAAATGCCATCAACAATACAACAAGAATCAGCTTACTTTTTCAACGAACTCCTCGACAGAATAGAAGGGGTGACCCATGTGGAAACTCTTCAGTTTCGTTTTAAAAGCGCCTGGATTACTGCTAACATTTTTGAATTAATAGTGGTGGCTGATTGAAAATGGATGCAGCATTATACTGAACATCTTTCTGCACAAGAGTTAAGGTAGTCATATCCATATGTAGGTTTAATTTCTGTCGAGTATTAACTTAGTGATAGCTGACTATTCTTGGGAATAAGCTAATATTGTTAACAACAAATGACAGTAAGGAATATATATATATATATATTGAGAGGACAGTGTCAAAATACCCAGACTCGTGAACAGGGGTCGACAACATATTCGTGGACTTACACCACTTATTGCCCGAACCGCTCGTTTCTGAGCCAAAAATATCCTTTTAGAATGGGAGTTACTCCAAAATATAATACTATACGACATAAGTGAATGGAAGTAAGCAAGTAATTTTCGTGTCGAACGATCACTCACTTCAGATACCGTTCGTATAGTAAAAATGGCATCAGTTTGAACAAGGTCTTGAACGTGGGCCTTCCATGACAGTTTACTATCTGAACACCTAGAAAATTGAGATGTTCAGCTGCACTAATCATATGCCCATTCTGTGGAGTTAAAACTGAGTCTTACTGTATTTAGCGTTAGTTTATTTTCCACAAGCCGTGAACTGCACTATTTGAAACCGAGCCAATGTTGCACACAACACCCTTTACTACTAGGCTAATGTGGCTAATGTCATCAGCAAACAGAAATATTTTAGAGTTACCCGTAATACTAAAGGGAACATCATTTATATAAATAAGGAACAGGACTGGCCCAACACTGATCCCTGGCCACCCCCCCCCCCCCCTTGACAGTACCCCACTCACAGCCGTTATCAACATTGTGAATGATGACCTTTAGCTGCCTGTTGCTTAAGTAAGAGGTGAACCAATTGTAAGCTGCTCCCCGTATTCCATAATGGTCCCATTTCTGGAACAATATTTTGTGCTCAACACTCAATTGTCTTAGTTAAATAAAAAAATATAATAAGCGTTCGAAACCTTTTGTTTAGCCCATCCAGTACCTCACAGAGAAAAAGGAATATAGCATTTTCAGTTGATAAACGATTTATAAAGCTGAACTGTACATTTAATAGCAAATCGTGTAGTACAAAATGATCAATTATCCTTACATACACAGCCTTTTCAATAGCTTTTGCGAACACTGATGGCATAGAAATAGGTCTAAAATTATCTACTTTATCCCCTTTTCCCTTTTTATTACTACTGAGTACTTTAATTGCTCAGGAAACTGACCATTCCTAAATGGAAAAATTACAAATATGGTTAAATACAGGGCTAACATGTAAAGCACAGTACCTTAAAATTTTGCTAGACACTCCATCATACCCATGAGAGTCCTTAGTCTTCAGTGATTTAATTACTGACTCAATCTCCCTCTTGTCTGTATCACAGAGGAGTATTTCAGACATCAATCTTGGAAAGGCATTTGCCAAGAAAGTTTTATGATTTCCTATAGAAACTAAATTTTTATTATTTCCCCAGCAATGATCAGAAAATGATTGTTAAATACAGTACATATAACTGATTTATCAGTAACAGAAATATTTTTACTGCGAACTGACTTTATATCGTCGACCTTGTGCTGCTGACCAGACACTTACTACACAACTGACCATTTGGTTTTAATTTTATCCTGTGAATTAGCTATTCTATTTGCATAACACATACTCTCTGCCTTCCTAATAACATTTTTAAGCACCTTACATACCGTTTGTGATGTGCTATTGTAGCTTGATTGTGACTACTTCTAACATTTTGATATAATTCCCGCTTTGTTCTACAAGATATCCTTATCCCATTAGTCAGCCACCCAGGCTGCCTATTACTGCTAGTACCCCGTTTAGAACGTTCTAATGGAAAGCAACTCTCAAAGACCACGAGAAGTATGTTAAGGAAAGCATTGTATTTATCATCTATGTTATCAGCACTATAAACATCCTGACACTGTTATTCCTTGACAAGGTTTAAAAAACTCTCTATTGCAGTTTCAACTTTCCTACGTAGTTTGTAATAAAATATGACGTTGGTTTGTGTACAAAAGCCCTTTAGTGTTAAAATTTGTGCATCATGGTCAGAAAGGCCATTCACGTTTTTACTAGCAGAATGCCTATCTAGTAATAAAGATTGAATCAAAGTATTGTCTATGGTTGTGCTATTGTTTCCCTGCACCCAAGTTGGAAACAACACAATCTGCATGACATCATTTGACTTCAGGAGATCTACCAACATCATTTTCCTTTCACCATAAAATACAAAATTAATATTGAAGTCATCAAATATAACTAATTTCTGGTACTTCCTACAAAGTGAATCAAGAACCGTCTCTAGCTTGAGCAGAAATGCTCAGAAGTCGGAGTTAGGGGACCTATAAACAACAGCAATTAGTAGTTTAGTTTCACTCAATTCAACTGCCCCTGCACAACATTCAAACATCTGTTCAGTGCAGTTTCGTGATACGTCTATGGACTCAAATGGAATACGGTTTTTACGTACATAGCCACTCGCCCACACCACAAGGTACTCCTTGAGAAACAGCCAGCTAAGGTGTGTCCTGGTACGTAAAAGAAGACTCTGAATTGTAAAATTATTTAAGTGGTGCTCTGACATACCAATAATTTTAGAGTCAACATCTATAAGCAGTTCACTAACTTTATCTATAATACCTCTTGTATTTTGATGAAATATGCTAATTCCTTCTCTACTTGGAAACATTACATCCTTGGAAGGTGAGCCCTTAGTTAGGGTGACTTACTTTAAGCAGGTATACCTATCAGCTGACGTCAGTCTAAAATAGGTACAGCTCTAACACCAACTACTATAGGAATTTTTCAATGAGTGAGCCCACCACCATCACCCACTCCACTGTCACCTATAAACTTAGCCAGCTTCTCCTTCCCATACCAATTGAGGTGCAGGCCATGCCTAGTGAAACCCGATCTACTGATAGACCCAGCTGGCACCACTGAGATGTGACCCATGCCCACTGCCATCAGCGCTCTTCCCAGCCCCATGTTAACGGGCCTAACAGCCGCATTAATGTGAGGCCGATCATGACGCTGAAACAGTTGCACGAAATGCACATTAGTGCCACCAGTTTTACCAGGTAACCACCTACATCATATTCCTCGTCCCTATCAAGACTGCTCCCTGCTCCACCCACTATCACTGCCTGATCCTCCTTCGTAAAATTCCTACATAACTCCCCTATGCTGTCAGCCAACCCTGCACTAGGCTTCACAATGCTGGTGACCTAGTACTCACTCCCCGACACTTCCGGCAACTGCTAGCACACACCACTACTGCGAAAACTACCTAGCAGCAGAACTTCTTTCTGTTAGACTTTGCACCTAACCTAGACCTCCTAAGTGCTGAGGACTGCTGCATGTTCCGTACACCTTCAGCTACTCGAGGCTCCACTCAACTCTGACAGTTGGTCAAATCTATTGCATATGCGCAAAGCAAAACTGTCTGAATACATCACCTTCCTTGCTGCCTTCTTGCCAACTGCAAGTTCCAATTCCCCACTACCCTTCACCCTCGTCAATCTATCTAGTTCCTCATTTGACCTTTGTAACTGCACCTGAAGGGCACAGATCTTATGCTCCTGCACCTCTATTAATTTACACTCCTGGAAATGGAAAAAAGAACACATTGACACCGGTGTGTCAGACCCACCATACTTGCTCCGGACACTGCGAGAGGGCTGTACAAGCAATGATCACACGCACGGCACAGCGGACACACCAGGAACCGCGGTGTTGGCCGTCGAATGGCGCTAGCTGCGCAGCATTTGTGCACCGCCGCCGTCAGTGTCAGCCAGTTTGCCGTGGCATACAGAGCTCCATCGCAGTCTTTAACACTGGTAGCATGCCGCGACAGCGTGGACGTGAACCGTATGTGCAGTTGACGGACTTTGAGCGAGGGCGTATAGTGGGCATGCGGGAGGCCTGGTGGACGTACCGCCGAATTGCTCAACACGTGGGGCGTTAGGTCTCCACAGTACATCGATATTGTCGCCAGTGGTCGGCGGAAGGTGCACGTGCCCGTCGACCTGGGACCGGACTGCAGCGACGCACGGATGCACGCCAAGACCGTAGGATCCTACGCAGTGCCGTAGGGGACCGCGCCGCCACTTCCCAGCAAATTAGGGACACTGTTGCTCCTGGGGTATCGGCGAGGACCATTCGCAACCGTCTCCATGAAGCTGGGCTACGGTCCCGCACACCGTTAGGCCATCTTCCGCTCACGCCCCAATATCGTGCAGCCCGCTTCCAGTGGTGTCGCGACAGGCGTGAATGGAGGGACGAATGGAGACGTGTCATCTTCAGCGATGAGAGTTGCTTCTGCCTTGGTGCCAATGATGGTCGTATGCGTGTTTGGCGCCGTGCAGGTGAGCGCCACAATCAGGACTGCATACGACCGAGGCACACAGGGCCAACACCCGGCATCATGGTGTGGGGAGCGATCTCCTACACTGGCTGTACACCACTGGTGATCGTCGAGGGGACACTGAATAGTGCACGGTACATTCAAACCGTCATCGAACCCATCGTTCTACCATTCCTAGACCGGCAAGGGAACTTGCTGTTCCAACAGGACAATGCACGTCCGCATGTATCCCGTGCCACCCAACGTGCTCTAGCAGGTTAAGTCAACTACCCTGGCCAGCAAGATCTCCGGATCTGTCCCCCATTGAGCATGTTTGGGACTGGATGAAGCGTCGTCTCACGCGGTCTGCACGTCCAGCACGAACGCTGGTCCAACTGAGGCGCCAGGTGGAAATGGCATGGCAAGCCGTTCCACAGGACTACATCCAGCATCTCTACGATCGTCTCCATGGGAGAATAGCAGCCTGCATTGCTGCGAAAGGTGGATATACACTGTACTAGTGCCGACATTGTGCATGCTCCGTTGCCAGTGTCTGTGTGCCTGTGGTTCTGTCAGTGTGATCATGTGATGTATCTGACCCCAGGAATGTGTCAATAAAGTTTCCCCTTCCTGGGACAATGAATTTACGGTGTTCTTATTTCAATTTCCAGGAGTGTATTTCTACTACAGATTCTGCATTCCCAGGAGAAGATCCCACTAAAATGTCCCTGGTTTCCCCACTGCTCTCTCCCGAATGAAAATACTTTGAAGAAATCCCACATCGTAACCCACTACTCACAAATCTACGACAGAGCCCACACTTTTCACTCATTTTATAATTTTACAGTTACTGAGAAAAACTTTACGTCTACGTTACTAAAGTTCAGTTACACCAGTAGAACTATTTATAGAACTAACAATAATGGTCTCGAAATTATCTGCTACTAAGAAAGCAACTACTTGTATTAATACTACTGCACCACAGCTAATACCAATACCAACAAAAATTCACAAAATTATTAGCTAAAACCAAAAAAGTCTAACGGCCACTGGAACACTAAACGAAGTTGAAACACTGAATGAAAATTTTACTGACATATTTCACTAGAAACAATAAGAAACGTCAGCTGCAATCTAAACCACGAAATTTACTGAACGACTTCAACGTACAAAAAACTCTAAAAAATAGAGCGAGCGGACGTTTCCAAAAGATTTTTAAATCGTTATTTCGCCGCAAAAAGCACGAAACACCCCTGAAAATTATTAAATTTAATAACTGAATAACAATGTACAAATAGCTTTGTCAGTACTTAGCTTTACATCCGCTACAGTTGTAGCTTAACCCCGGCCAGTGTGGCCCAGCGGTTCTAGGCGCTTCAGTCTGGAACCGCGAGACCGCTACGGTCGCAGGTTCGAATCCTGCCTCGGGCATGGATGTGTGTGATTTCCTTAGTTACGTTTAAGTAGTTCTAAGTTCTAGGGGACTGATGACCTCAGATGTTAAGTCCCATAGTGCTCAGAGCCATTTGAACCAATTTGTAACTTAACGCCGCTAAATGTAAACACACAACTGAGGCGTGAGTCTTGGACGAACGACGTAAGCACACTCACGAATAACAGAAAACTTGAGACAGTAACACAGGAAGAAAGACTGAGATTAATGAAAATCCATTAACAAGTTACCTTTGCAGCAAATATTAACACAAATAAACTTTTAAATAAGTAATTGAAGATTATAACCTGATAAAATCTGCCGTCGTATGTAAGGTTAGCCGTCTAGTGGCTAACTAGTACATGTAACGACTACAGATAAAAGAAATCTATTGTAACAGTACCCGTTCGTCGGTCTCCGGCTGATGGCTCACTTACTACTTTGCTTAAACGACTAGCTGAGATGTATAAAATCGACTGCCAGAGTAATTCTCTGAAACAATCATTTGACTGTATAATCGTATTAATTTTAATGGTATTGTGAATAAGAATGAAGTTCCTTCAGACTACAATTAAATGATCTTTAATTTTATTGCCGGGCGATATGTACGTATTGACATTACAGAATTACAGTAAGCCGTTGCAGACAGACATTACTTATTGATAGTATGTTAACAACTTCCTTGACAGCTTGGAGAAGTGTTCTCGATGGTATGCTATAAATTCGAACTGCTACCACTTATACGTCTCTGTGGCTTTAAAATGAAATGTTACCCTGTTTATTTGTAAGGATTTCACTTTATTCCTGGCAGAGAAGCACGTGACAACAAAGTGGTGTGACAGATACTCTCTCATCGTCAATTCCTGTCAATTCATGGTATAAACTAACTGCCAACGCTATAATGTATTACTCAACATACGCAAACTGAAAAATGTTGTTGCAAATGCTTATTATTTACGACTATATGAAATTGTTAAAAACCATTCAACAGTCAGGATCGCATAAAATATTATTTTTGTAAGTGCATTGGACGCATGTGCTGTTAGGCTGATTACGGGGTAATTGTCGAACTTGCCAGCTCTTGCAGCCTTTGGAATTGTGTAAATGATATTTTTTTCCGAAAGTCTGATGCTATGTCGCCAGACACATAGATTCTACACACCAACATGAATAACCGTTTTGTTGCCACATCCCCGAATGATTTTAGAAGTGCTGGTGGACTATTGTCCATCCCTTCTGCCTTGTTTGATCTTATGTCTTCCAAAGTTCTTTTAATTTGTGCTTCTCATAATACTGGACCCCTATCTGTTCCATATTGACTCCTGTTTCTTTTTCTATCATGTAACCAGGAAAGTCTTTGCCCTCATAGAGGTCTTCAGTGTCTATTGCCACCTATCCACTCTCTCCTCTTCATTTAACAGTGGAATTCCCTCTGCGCTCGTAATATTACAACCCTTGCTTTTAATTTCACCGTGGGTTTTTTGACTTTTATGTATGCTATGTCAGTCCTTCCGACAATAGTTTCCTTTTCGATTTCTTCACATATTCGGGCAGATATTTCGCCTTACCTGCCCTGTACTTGCTATTTCTTTCAATCCTGATATAATGAATTCTACTGTAATTCATGAAAGTATGTGAATGCAGCTTGCCGCTAACTTGGTGTAATGTTTTGTCTGTACAGAGGTGTATCTGTCGCGTTTATTACCCCTTCACTCTCACACATAAATCGGTACAATACAGTTAGGGCCTCCTATTTTACCTTTTGGGCTTATCCGTGATAAGACACGCAAACAATTATGCTAATTGAGGATTCTGAGTATTTTCTCGAGTTTCATTCCCTCTCTCTCTCTCTCTCTCTCTGTCCTTTATCTGTGTACAGTTTTAAATATATTATTTTATTTACGTGGAATCAGCCCAATAGAATCTCTGGTGGAGCACTTCGTCTTAATATTCAGCGGCTGGTTTGCTGGAAAAGATCTTTACATTTGTTATTATTGTTAAGCGCTGCATTCAGTTGGGAAAAATCGATCGTTTGAACAATTCGTTCATTTTACGACAGATTTAGAATTTCAGATGTGGACGAAGCCTTTTTGGACGATTTTATCAAAACTCGGAGACTGCAGGCTCTCTTCGTCACAGCTGAAACTTCCCCACTAATTACAGGGCCAAGACAATCATTAATGATTCAGACAGAGAACTCATTCGTCATTCACTCTAGAATAAAAGGGTCACAAACCTTATTTCTGAGGAAAATAGTATATTCAGTCCATCTCCATTACATGTTCCGTTTTCTGTTGATTCCAAGTCTTACGTAATTGTCGTTTACCGTTTTTCTCTATCCACCAATTACACGCTAGTGGCACAAACTTTACTAGCTCGTTTTAGCGAGAAGAAGAGCAAATATCTCTTTTAGCAACCCGACAATCTTTCGACAGATATTCCGAAGCTGTACTCCCTCTCTCTCTCTGTCTATAATAACCATGGAGAATACATCTATGTATCTCTGTTATTCCAAAGAATAATCTTACTAGAAAAAAACCTTGGCGTCGACGAGCTGTCGGCGCATATATTACTAGAAATCCGATCAGATACTTTCTAAAAGTGAATAAATGTGGATGATTTGATTGACCATTATTAATTATTGCGTGGTAGAGGGTAAATTTCCGTGGGGAGATTACACTGAGTGACTTGCTTTTCTGCATTCCTGAATTTCCCTGGACATGTTTGCCCCTTCTTTCCTCGATCAATTGTATTTCTTCTCTTACTCATGGTTTCTTTGCAGATACCGTCTTTGTATCTATGTTCTCCTTCCCGGCTTCTGTGATGGCGCTATATATAGATGTCCATTCATCTTCAACTGTACTGCCTTCTGGGCCAGTTCTTACAGCTGTATCTATAGCCTCAGAGAACTTCTAAATTATCTCTTCATGCCTTAGTACCTCCTTATCCCACTTCTTTGCGCACTGATTCTTCCTGACAAGTCTCTAGAACTTCATCCTACTCTTCATCACCGATCCGAGTATATATCTGCTCCTGGGTACGCTTTACCATCCAGTATGTGATTTCGGAATCTCTACCTGATCGTGATGTAATATAAATGAAATCTTCTCTTATCGCCCGGCATTTTCTCAATGTACCTCCTCTTCTTGTGATTCTGGATCAGAGTATTCCCTATTACTACCTCAAATTTATTGCAGATCTCAATTACTCTTCCTCCTCTCCCATTCCTGCTACCAGGCCCATATTCTCCCGTAACCTTTTCTTCTGTTCTTTCCCTACAACCGAATTCCTGTTTCCCGATGATTACTAGATTTTCATCTCTATTTACGTTCTGAACTACCCGTTTAATGCCCTCATATACATTCTCTCTGAAACGGTTCAGATGGCTCTAAGCACGATGAGACTTAACTTGTGAGGTCATCAGTCCCCTAGATTTATTTAACTACTTAAACCTAACTAAGGACATCACACACACATCCATGCCCGAGGCAGGATTCGAACCTACGGCCGTAGCAGCAGCGCGGTTCCGGACTGAAGCGTCTATAACCGCTCGGTCACAGCGACCTGCGTCACTTTCTCTTCATCAGCTTGCGACGATGTCATGTATACCTGAAGTATTGTTGTCGGTCTTGGTTTGCTGTCGATTCTGATGAGAACAACCCTATAAATGAACTGCTTACATCAATTCATTCTCTGTCCTACCTTCCCATTCATAACGAGTCCTAATCCCTTTGTACCATTTTCTACAGCCGTTTATAATGTCCTATACTCATCTGACCCGAAATCTTTATCTTCTTTCCGTTTTTTTTCACTGACCTCTACTATATGTAGACTGAGCCTTAGCATTTCACTTTTTAGCTTTTCTGCATTACTTAGCATCTTCAAACTTCTGAGATTCCATATCCCGTCTTTTAAATCTTATCCTTTCGCAGCTTATTCAAGTTTTTTTCTCATGATCACTTCCACCTTGGCAATCTCATCGTCGAGATTCGAATGGGGAACTATTCACATTAAGTGTCTTTAACACATCCCTTTCCATTGCCATGTGTATCCTCGTGCAGCTGGTCGTCACTGATTCCTCCGGCTTTAGTGGCAGTTCTCTACCCCGTTGGCGAGAGAGTGCTCTGAACCTCTGTATGCTCCTCCCCCCTCTTTCACAATTTTTTTGGCAGAATGAGAATGACCGCCTAGTCCTTTACCAGGATCTTTGCACCAAGCAGGATTGTTGTTAGTAACTTGTAGTGCAGACGTGAAACAGCCCTTCTATTTTCTTTTAGAATTGCAGGATCATGGAAAATGTTTGGACTGAACGATTTGCAATTATCAAATTTTGTTTCCCAATGGTCAAGGGCGATTCGAATATTCGTTAAAGGAGGTGGTGCAGGACAGCTTACCGTTTTCAGAATGTAGGTGAGCAATATTTATCTGTAGAAGTGTGTCATCAGTTAATAGGAAGAATTATTTTAAGATGCAGAGGCTTTACGGTTTATTGGAAGGATATATAAACCGAGCGAAGGATACATTTAGAAACATGAGTTATATTTTCAGGAATCTGAAATATTGAGTTCTGTTTGAAGCGGGGAAGGGGAGGGGGACGGGGGAAGGGGGGTTGTGCCACAGTGGCTTCCCAATAGTCGCTTTCAGTGAAAAACCCTAGAATTTCGCAGAGTTGAATAGATAAATAGATTAATTTCGGAAATAGTGGACATATGCCATGCTGATGAAATATGTTTAGGGAATGGGGGAAGGAGAGAGAAGTCCGCCCCATCCCCCAAATGTCCCAAAATACAAGTTTATTTTGGGATAGGAAAAATTTTGCGGAATGCAAGTACCTCTGACACCTAACAAATGTTCTGCTTTTCTGGAAGATGTTATTTACACATATTCTGATACTTGCTGTACAAATGATGCATGCACTTCCAGCATTTGATGTGCTGGATGGCAGTTACCAGATGCACCCACGTCAGTCCTCTAGGCCCTTACTGAATCGAGACGCCACACATTTGGATGGAAAAAATAAGATGTTGCTCCACTGACAGCAATCAAATACTGCCATGTATCTCTCATGCCCATTGACTACTTTTAAACTTATAAATACGAGAAGTAATGGAACAGTTAACTGAACTGCAAGGATTTATGTTCTCTGCAAAATAAGAACTACCTAAACTATTTATACTGCTTATGTGACGGACCTTACTAAGTCTTTACCATGAAATAGGAGTGATAACAGGACGCAAAGAAATCTAATATTTGCGTATTAATTAAATGTTGAGCTCCAAGGTTCCACTTGTGGTTCTTTTTTTCTCGTAAGCCATGATCAAATTATGGAGTAAGGGAAGATAAATGAAATGTAAACTGTTTTGTGATCTTAACACAACCTATAATAAAAGAAATATAATTAAGGATACGAGTAACAAATCTTGCAGAAATCTGATGCAGTAAAACTTAAATTACCCTGAAACAAACGAACTAACGTATTCGAAGACTTGAAATATTTTGGTAATTATTACGTGCTTAAAAGAACTAACTGAACCGTGATGAAATGACAAACGCAAAATATCACGAATTTAATTACTGTAATGCTAAATTACTGTAAAAAACTAAATTTATTTTGTATACTATCCTGTTCTTCATGTACATAACTCATACTGTATTGTTTACCTGTTGTCAAACGGAGAAAAAAACTAAGATGTTCCTGTTGCCCTATACTGAACCAAGCAAAGAAACAGATGATATGATATTCAGGAAGGAAAATAACAGTTGATAAAGCCAGAATAAACTAGAGTGATGGAAGTCCCATTAACTTAGTACAATCGTCTTTCTTTGTCCACTTGGGGCACTGCAGTATCTTGTAAATATTTTATTGGATATTGTGCACTGTGAACTGCAGAGATCGACAGATTCCAGAGTTACCTACGCAAATCATGAAATAGCGTTTCACATTCTTCTGTCTTGTGGATTTAACCGAAAATATAATTTATTATCTGCCATATTTTTTCACTCACTTTTTTCTTGGATGTACTAGAACGCAGACGGTGATTACCGTACATATGCTATAGTGCCCTGAATTCATATATAATTGTATCATGCTGTGACGTGAGTTACAATTGCATTCAACCTTGAAAATAAAAGGTATTTCAAAGATTATTTCTGTTTGGAGCTGAGGTCATCAGTCCCAAAGAACTTACAACTACTTAAACCTAACTAACCTAAGGACATAACAGAAATCCATGCCCGAGGCAGGATTCGAACCTGCGACCTTAGCGGTCACGCGGTTCCAGACTGTAGTGCCTAGAACCGCTTATAATTTCCCAATTATAAAAGATACGTTGAGGGTAAAGAAAAGTTAATGAAGTTGTATAATGAAATAAGTAAAGAGAAATAATGTATTATCAATCAGTCATTATTTTACTGCTTGGGGATAGCATACTAAACGGAAATGCTCAAAACATTTGAGGCAGAAAATTAAAATTCTGTACACAATTTATTGAAAGGAACGTATTATCTATTAGTGCTAGCCGGAGTCTATGCTCCACTGGAAACGTTTTGGTGTTCCAAGATGAACTTAAGCTAACAAGACGTGTCTTCAAGAGAATGACAATATGTATCATTGACTTTATTGGATATATAAAGACCATTGCACTACAGGATCGAAGAACACTTAATGTTAAACAGTATACAACGTACAGGAGTAGAGTTGGATGACGTCTTCTACAACCGCCTCTATTTCGACAGGGGCATACCTTGTCCTTTTCAAAAGACAAATTTAACGAGAGTGCGCTGCGCAAGGAAATTTAAAACATCGGTATGGTATGAAAGGCACATACCAGAAACTAGCCCACATTCGAACACACACACACACACACACACACACACACACACACACAGAGACAGACACCTCATGAACACTAGCGATACCGCAAAAAAAAAAAAAAAAAAAAAAAATCGGAAGTGCAAGGTCCATGTTAGAATATAGAGAGAGACAACGGCAGAAGCGCTCCTAGTGGCCTGGCAGTCAACTTTGAATACGTGAAAATATGTTGCATAGATCCTTATATTTGATTCGAAATACGCGCTTTTGATGACAATATTTTTCATTTATACCTTCTCGGTGAGTCTTGTCAAATGTAAAAATTATATTATATGACATGACACAGACATTGGTTTCATTGTATTTTGTTTCTTATGCGTTTTCGTGTGTGTATAGTAATCTATGAGTTGCATTGTGAAAATGGTGTTCGTATTACACTTTATTTTTACGTGCACCCATAATATCTGGTAGAGTTAATCATTCCATTTTGTTTTTGATTCGTGAAAAGTGGAAGACGACGCTGTCGAATTGTACGAAATTGCAATTCCTGTGCTACTAACAACTATAATGCAATGTTGCTTCAGTCCTGCATGTATGTCGAAAGCAACATTGTGTTGTAGTTCTGAACAACACAGGCACAGCTATTTCTGATTTATCGACAATAATAGGTCTTCGACTCTCAATAAATTTGTCCTTCCTGGACGGGAATATACGTAATATACGAGTGCAGGTTGTGACACAAGGACGATGTGATTCGTGCGTGGGTAGCCGAAGTAACTGAGACAACTATACGCGTAAAGTGGGAAATCCGGGTTTGGGCTCCAGTCCGTCGCAAATTGTTACTGTCGTCATTCCAACATACAGTCGAAGGTGGATCGCATTCGCTGTTGTGAATACATTTCTTGACTTTCTTGCAGAATTGTGTTCTGTAGACATTTGTTCCTGTCGACGAATCCTTGTGTCAATTGCTCGATTTAGATGCATTATAATTTTATTGTTCCTATCCCACATTACGTAAGTTCAAATTTTTCTTACTTTGTTGAATTTAATGCAGAACTGATTGTTAGCAGCTTTTGGCAGAATTGGAATTCAACTATACTATATTTTGTAATGGAATGACTGGCACTTACGTTTTTCTGTTTTGACTGATGTTGCATATTGTTATTGAGTAGACTTTATAGCTTTAGTCAGTACCGCATTCTTCCTTGAAAATGATACAACAGCAACAGTAGTTACCCCGATGTATTCTACTAACAAGCACTACAAACAATACATTTCAACAGAAATCTATGTACTATTATCATCTTCCTACACCAAGGAAAATTTAAAAGCAAATAAAAGACAACACCACAGTTCGATCTATAAGTGAATTCTGCACAAACAGAGGTAACTAAATGTAGTAGCATTAAGTGCAATGTAAGTACATCCACATTCCAGGCCTACGACACAACCATACGTAGTCAAACTCAGCCAATATACAGTTCTTCGTTAAATGCAACAAAGATCTAAAAACGGATGCGAGCTAAAATGTGGTGGAATACGAAAAACGTATTCAGGACGCATTTAAAGTTAATAGTTCCTACACTGATTTGTACGCGAGAACAAATATCCACGAAACAATAACCGACGACTCCAACTTCTGTTTAATATGAAACAAAATTATGTAATCATTTACTCCACCCAATATTGTGGATGTTAGCAAAAATCAAGCAGAATACAAGCATCATATTGACAATGCAATTTAAAAAGATAGATACACACGATAATTTCTAATGAGGAACACAATGCGATGTAAGCAATTTATCTTCGTTACAAAAACAAATTCGAACGACTTTAAATTACACAATACCCCGAAATGATGGATTGCTAGACGAGCAGCGTTCCAACTAACCCCCGTGAGACCCAGCATACAAGCGATGGTTACAAATGGTAGAAGTTATCGCCAATGATTATTAATTACCAATGGGTACAGTAGCGTTCCCCTGCCTCTCTGTTGTTCTTCCATGGAGAGAGCAGAATTCCAAGCAGAATTTCAGGAGAAATCTCCATTTCTATAAGGTCACTCGCTAATTTAATCCCAACTGCTACTTTGACGACGCTATTCCAATAGCTTGAAGGAACTGCCAGTAGATCTATGCTGTAGATTCCACAGTAAGATGTTATGCAATAGCAGATTTTCTCGGCTGTTGTAAGCCTGCCTGACGCTTGTGCTCAATACAGCACGCCTCCACGATCCTGATGGTCTGGCTCTTGTATATCCACACCACAACTACAAGGGATGCGGCAGTTATCTGCCTTACGCACAGCAAGATTGTGTTTTATAGGGCCTAAATCTTTGATGGAGTCGAAAAACAAATATCACATCGTGTTTCCATAGAGTACGACTAATCCTGTCGAAAGTACTAGTATGGCAGAAAGACCGGATACTTTGCTCCCACTATTTTCATCATCATCATTAGCCAGATTGACGGTTGGTCAATAGCAGAACGGTGGTGAGAACTACTTTTGACTATAACCACGCTGGCGGAAGAAGCCCTCAGGGTGGACTGATTTACCTGACAAACACTCACCTTCGGAAACAACGGACCGAGCCGGATGACAACTATGAGCGCGATGATACAAATGAATGTGAGTTGTCTTCCGGTAAATGGCCTGTCCCATAGTAGCATCAACCTTCCTCTTGAGCAAGGCATCAAGAAAGGACAGGCAGCTATCCTTCCGCGCCCTAACCGTGAATCCAATGTTGAAGAGGATTGAAGTCAGATGTTTTAAAAATTATTTAAAGTCTCTCTTCTATGAAGCCCAACAACTAAAGTATCGCAAATGTATCGGAGGTTTCAGTGTCACCAACTCCAGAGCAGATTCCTCAAAATCTTTCATAGAGCGCAATAAAACATGACATAGGGCTCGCAGCTCCATCTGTATGTTTGTACAGCTAATTAAGGAGGTCATCTTTGGTTGTGTTAACACTGTGCATACATGTATGTAAGTACGTGTGTGTGTGTGTGTGTGTGTCTGTGTGTGTTTGTGTGTGCGCTGGCATACTCCCTGCATACTTAGATTTCACATTTCATTGTATAGCAGTCTCTTGCAGCACTTTTATCTTGAAAATAACAGGGCGTGCACACGTCGAATTATAGAATATGTTTCATGCTGAGAAATAATGATGTTTCTGGAAAATAAAAATCTCCTCTAGAAAAATCAATATGACTTCCGAAAACAGGTTTTGAGGAAGCTCCTTGATATCAGGAAGACATTTGATGTCGTCCCGCACTGCCATTTATCTTACCGACTATCGGACCAGATTAGTGACTGGATTCGAGACGACTTGTAGATGGTATACAACTCGTCACTCTTAACGGAACAAAACCGACACATGTAAAAGGTAGCTTTCGGAGTACCCCAAGGAAGTGTGACGGGAACGTTACTCTTTATAATGTATATAAATGATTTAGTAGAAAGCTGCGGATGACGTTTAAAACTGTTCATAGATGATGAGGATCTCTATAAGAAGGCAGTAAATCCAGAAGACAATACTGATTTTCAAAATGACCTACAACAGTGCCTCTGATGAACTCATTACAACTCATAGGAGCTAAGCTGGAAGAGAACTTCTTACACCTTTTCAAACACATGCTTACCTCGACTTACTTTTTATTCAACGACCAGTATTTTGAGCAAACTGACGGTGCTGCTCTTAGTAGCCCTCTGTCTCCTATAGCAGCTAATCTTTTTATGGAAGATTTAGAGGACGAAGCACTTCAGAGGGCGGTTTTGAAACCCAAATGTTTCTGGAGATATGTAGATGGTAGGTTTGTGCCATGGCCGCATCGGACAGCAAAGCTTCCTTCTCTTCTGGAACATCTGAACTCCCTCCATCCAAGCATCTGATTCACCATGGAGGTAGAGAGAGATGGTGAGAGCCCGTTTCTGGACGTTTTGGTTCGTAGAAAAGGAGATGGCTCCTTGGGTCACAGTGTGTTCCGCAAGCCTACGCACACATACTTGTATTTACAAGCTACGAGCTGTCATCATCCCTCACAGCGCAGGTGTATTACAGACGCTAGTGCATAGGGCTAGAGCCATCTCGGATCAGGACAGCTTATCGGCAGAGCTTAGCCATCTCCGCTCGGTGTTGGCCCATAACGGGTACTCTGAGAAGCGGATCCGGAACGCATTTCTACCAGCACGCTCCAAACTTCAAGAACAGACTGAAGAAGCAGAGAACACCACGGGATTGGTTTTTCTACCGTATGTCGGTGGCGTGTCTTTTAAGAAGAGCAGAATTTTTCAAGAAATACCAGATTAAATGTGTTTTCCGGCCTCCAGCACGAGTGCAATCAATACTGGGCTCTGTTAAAGACAACCTCGGACTGAGGAGACCAGGAATATATAAAACCCCGTGCCACTGTGGGAAGTCTTATATTGGCCAGACGTGTAGTACGGTTAAAGACAGATGCGACGAACATAAACGTCACACGAGGTTGGGTCAGACAGAGAAATACGCGGTTGCTGAACACTGCCTTGACACGGGACACGGCATGAACTATGAAGCAACCAAGATCCTCTACTATGCTTCCACATACTGGGACTCCATCATCAAAGAGGCGGTCGAAATACGTATAAGCTGTGACCTAATAGACACGGGGTTTCACCTGAGCAAAGCCTGGAAGCCAGCCTCGGCAGCACTAAGGAATCGTCAGCCGCAGATTAGCAACTGCACCGAGTCAACGCAGATGGGAAACCTTAGCGCAGATGCTTAAATCGCGCGCCAACACCTCGCGTGCGCGAACGGGGTCCGTCGCTTCGGGCCGCATTTTCCCGCGCCGCTGCTGGCTTCCACCGAGCGCGACCTGTTCTCCAGCAGAGGGCTCTGGTATTCGACGCCGTCTTCGATTGGTCATCGATGACGTTATGCCCCCGCTGGCGCCTGCGCTGTTTTAGAAAGTCAACATATAAACTGGCGAGCTTTTCAGCTACGCGACAGGAGCACTTGAAGATGGAGGGCAGTTTTCTCGCTGAAATATTGTGTGGTTTTTACAATATTATCCGGCGTAATTCCCGGGAACCTATCAAGCTGACCTACAGAGGTTTGATGAATGGTGCAGGTTCTGACATTTGATCCTGAACGAAAGTATATCAAACAAATTGCGCGTACATTACAAGAAATCCACTACTATGCAGCTACACTATTAACGACAAACCGCTGGAAACAGTATCTACTGTAAAATATCTTGGAATAACTCTCGGGACCGACCTTCAGTTGACTGCCCACGTAAAAAGGAAAAGCAGATGCCGGACCGAGAGAAAGAATCTTAAGGAAATGTAGTTCGTCCACGAAATAAGTGGCTTACAAGGCGCTTGTTTGACTGATTCATCTGTCCGTCAACCAGAGACCCTTACCAGATAGAACCGATACAAGAGGTAGAGAATATCCAAAGAAGAGCGGCGTGTTTCGTCACGGTATCGTGTAGTCGGCGCAAAAGCGTTACAGAGATGGCTCAGCAAACTTCACTGGCGGTCTATACGAGAGAGGCGTAGATGTAGCAGTAGATCGACAGTTGTAGAAGCCTGTATACCCGCAAGTAATTTAAACATGTTATACGCCGTGAGAATCTTTGGTGTCACAGTGCAATGTAATTTTGTTACAAGGCCAACAGCGGAACGATGAAAAACATCCAAAAACTTCAAATCATTGTCATCGTATCAGTGGCAGCTGCCAAGCAGTCCGTCAAAAAATTAACTGTCGTAGGAAAAAAACAGAGTAACGTTTCTTTGCTCTAATTCACCTGATTTATCACCCAGTGACCTCTTTTTGTTCCCATTACGTACTAACGAAAAATTCGTGGAGAGTGATTTTGCTCGCCTAAACACGCGGCCTAACCAGGTGATGTTTTTTGATGTACAGACATCAGGCTGGACAAAATGCGCCCAGACATGATTCGAATGTGTGAAAGAGTGTATGCTTGCTAAAGAATGTTTTTAGAGACAATTAACTGTTTGTACGAGAAAATGTTCCTCTTACATTGTTTTTCTTTGCGAATATTTAAAAGGTGGCCCTCGATTTCTTACTGCACATTTACCTGGAACAACTATATTCTTCCGGAGTATTGATTTTGGTGTAAATAGAGTTCCAAACGGTATCAATTGCATGGATAACACATATATCAAATTTTAACTGACGAAAGGATAAACCACAATATTCAGCAAATAAGGGATACGCACTTCTGTACATGAGACCGCTTGAATGTTGAAATGGCTAAACTGATAGGGTTACTGCACAATAGCAAAGCTGTAAAAGCCTGCAGGTCTGAGAGGTACATAGTTACCGCTCATTGGAAAATTAAAGATTCCTCCCGAGAAATGATTGGCAGCTATATGAAAGTAGTGACCTCAGAAGATAACACATTACTAAGCAAAGAAAGATAAGGTCAAAGGAATGCGTCGTAGGTTGAGAAGAATTTGACAGAGCACTGAAAGACGTAAGTGTAACAAGGCCACTGGAATTCAGAATTATCTAGATCCTTTGGAGAGCCAGCCGTGACAAAATTACTCAAATCAGAATGCAATATTTATGAGTCTAAATTTCCCTAGACTAGAAGATAAAAATCAGTGTCATAAATTATATTCGAAAGTCGACTGACAGGTGTGAATTTTACGGAACATTTGGTTTAAGAAGTCTTAGATGCAACAGAGTGACTTGAATTATTTACAGAAGAGTGGATGAACTGGCCGAGCAGTTCTAGGCGCTTCAGTCTGCTATCGCGCGACCGCTACGGTCGCAGGTTCGAATCCTGCCTCGGGCGTGGATGTGTGTGATGTCCTTAGGTAAGTTAGGTTTAAGTAGTTCTAAGTTCTAGGGGACTGATGACCATAGATGTTAAGTCCCATAGTGCTGAGAGCCATTTGAACCATTTTTTGAACTATGTTGATGAACTGCTAGAAGCCGACCTCGGAGATATGTAGAAAGCCGTGAGGCAGAACTTACCCTAAGATTAGATTACAGAAAGGTGACCCTACGCTTAGAGGAATTGGTTGTAGAGACAGCTTGTGTCAATGTTGCTTGCGATATACTCTTTGATATTCTGAAAATAGCAGTGATAAAATACAGAGAGCGTAGGTTATCTACTTTTGTATAAGAGTCGTGAGACATGAAAGAAAAGCAGAAGTTGTAAGATGAGACATGGTTATAGCGTAACCAAAATGCTACTCAAAGTGTAATTTGAACAAGCTGTGAAGCAAACTTTATTAAGGGAACTGAAGTTCACGAAGAAGAACTAACTCAGTTTCGCACTTGACACTGAATTCTCTCAGAGACTGCAAAAGACTAGAATGTGAACAGAATGGGTAGTGTCATGGAAGCAAGTCAGAATACGACCACCAACAACAATGAAACATAGGTGACAGGACTTGTAGAATTAGATAAGGCGATGCTGTGATAGTTAGGTTAGATAATAAAAGTGGCAGATGGATATGAGGTTAGGCACGTCATGACAAAAGCGTAGGCTAATTTAACCGCTGCAGAGTGAAAAATAATAACAATGACTTTAACGAAAGGAAGTATGCCAAATAAGCTGAAATTCTGACACTTTCACCATAATTGGTATTCATTCACAGAGTTAATTTTGCTAACGCGTTTAGAGAATTCTGTAATCAGTAATTTCCAATTACATTTGTTACCAATACACGCAATTAAAACTGCAATGGTCACCAGTGAACAAACAAAATGCATCAACCAGCGAATGTCCAACTGTGAATGTAGTACAATGAGAGAATTCTGTAATCAGTAATTTCCAATTACATTTGTTACCAATACACGCAATTAAAACTGCAATGGTCACCAGTGAACAAACAAAATGCATCAACCAGCGAATGTCCAACTGTGAATGTAGTACAATGAGAGCGGGGGTGGATCCAGGATGAACTCCACGGGCAGAGGGGGTGAAAAAATTTTCCAGTGGCTTTAATCTGTTGTATACTACTACTTAATTAAACTATTCATGCTTTTAGTTATTAATAGCCAAATGTAGGAAATTTAAGGCTAAAACAAAAAGTTACATCACTTTTAGCCTGAGTTATGAAAATCGAGGCTTTTTCAGCATTGGGCCCTGTGCTACCGGTGGGTTGTTGTTTGGGGTGGAGGGGGAGGGGGGAGGCAGGGGAAGCGAATGGCCATTCGTCAGCTCCCCTCGCACCCCTCCCTTCCCCCACTCTGCTTCCCCATGGATCCGACTACGAATGAGAAAGAGCTACTCAGCATGCTTTAGCCAAGGAAGCTTTTAGGAAAGTATGATTTCTCGTGTAAAAAATTATTCGATGTAATTAGAAAGACTATAAGCCACGAGTGCCTGTTGATTATATTATGAATGGACCAGACATGTTAAACAAAGGTATCCATACATGAACAAGTCTCATTTTTTTTCAGCAGTTGTTAATGGAGCTTGACGTATTTTTACCTCTCAAAAGTTAGTCTCAGTTACTTATATCAGTAATACCTACTCTGAAAGAAGGTTTGTTACAGTCCTACAGGCTACTGTATTGTTACCTAAGTAGCACTGCACTACGTACGAATTGATCCGACAAAGGGAAAGGTAAGAAAGAAAAACTGCCGTGGCTTGGGTAGTCTTATTAAAATTAGTGTTCCATAAATAATATAAATCATAACCCAGAACGTAAATTAATTTAGCTGCTACCTAATTTGCATGTATATTGGATCGCGATGCTCGCATAAAAAATAAAAAAATTCGAAAACTCACTTCTCCCCGCCTTCAAAAATTAGATAAGGTTTCTTCTCGTTTTTTCTTCTTGGCATATATTTCGTCGCATCTTACAATGAGTAAGACAGCAACGTTATCCGTCATATGGAAATATTATTCAGTTATTTCAAATACCGATAGAACATAAATTCCAATTATGAAACGAACTGAATTTACTACTTCAATTACAAGAATAAAACTTTATGTTATAAACATTACATCTCAGGTGATAACAGTTTAAGAAACGACGTCACTCTGCTAAATTGTAATAGTGACAACTGAGAACAAATGGAGAGACTTTCATTCACTAACGCTTGGTAACTGTAACAGAGAATCAGTTATGGTAATGGAATGATACATTATGAGGCTATTCCCGTAAATCTATTTCTTCCAAGGGGCTGAAATATGCCCAATGTTTTCGAGGACGAATGAGTTCCTGCAGAAATTCGTGAAGCCTGGATAAACCAAATTGATATAAGAGTTGGAAGTCATTAAATGTGAACAATGGAAGAATGGAAATGGTAATGAACACATAGGACGTGAAAGGAAACAGCAAAATTACTTCGTGCAGTGCCAGTGTTTGTAGACAATTTCCGCTAGTTGAAATTATTCATTACTTTTGACCTTTCGCTGAGGACGCAATTTCTGTTTTTCTCGTTACTTATGGTGTTGTCTGTGCACAGATATGTCTACTATTATGCTGATGTTGGCATTTATATTCTACAATGTTTAAAGTTCAGTGTCAGGGGACTGCATCTTTGAGGTGCTATTATTACGCTTAGTGTACTTTTACATGTGTTAAATGATTACCAAATAAATGTTTATAAATATAAGAACTTAGAAATGTAAAATGTTTCACACGTAGGTCTGTTCCCGTGTTCCAAATATAAGGGAATGATGACAGATCGTTTTACAATCTTCCACGAAATGTTTCGGTGGCCCAAACGGATAACAGTCCGAAATGACGAAAACAGGCAGGCTAAGTTATTAATTCAGATGAATCGATTTACGTCTTAACACAAATGAGTAAGTAACCATATGTCTTAAGGTACGAAGCGGTTCATCTTATGGAAATATTATTGACTATGATCATTCATGAACCAAGTTCCCGATCATTTCTTGAGGCATGTCCTTTCACTGGTACCGAGCAGTGCCGTAAGTAAAGTCCCTTTACACAGACTGAATATTCTAGACATTACATCGTCCAGCACACAGATTAATTATTCATACATATCCTGATCTGTAGCATGAAATACCCACCCACTCTCCCCGCCGATATTTTGGTAAGAAATATACGCTACTCCAATCCTCCCAAGCGCTGTTTCATCTACACACGAGATAACAAACAACGGTTTGGAGGTTTGTACAGCACATCATCCGGAAGTTCTCTCGTGAACTCTGCTGGCAAGGTGAAAACAGTGCACATGTTGAAGATGATAAGGATACATAAACTGCTCTTGATTCTACCTCCATGCGCAATTGTTAAATGCATCACATGTTACGGAATCTCCTCAATTCAGCAACTTAAATTCTTTCATACAGTACATAATGTAATCCTCCTTGCCGACGCGCGAACGAATCTTTTACTTTTTGGTCATTTTTGATATTATCGATCCTGGTTCAGTATCGTGATGGTAGACAGCGCATTCGACACTCTTCCTTGTTATTAGGCGTGGTGATGCTGCCGTATAGCGTTACTTTCGCTACCACTAGTCTTCTTTCTTTCTGGACCATCAGTCCTCTGATTGGCTGGAGTCGGCCCGCCCCCAACTCTTCTCCTGTGCCAACCTTTTTATCTCAGAGTAGCACATGCCACCTACGTCCGCAATTATTTGCTGGATGTGTTTAAGTCCCTTCAGAATTGATCACTTTTAATTAAAAGGGGTGCACATTGATGTTATATTCAGCTATTGAACACCTGATGCAAATGTTGAACATAAAATTAACTAAGAAAGTGACTTGGGATTTCAACAACTTGATTGAAAACAGATGCAGTCGATTAGCACAAATTTATTTTAACTCCCGACCTTCAATCGTCACATTACATGGCTCTCCTAACAGGCAGTGGTAATGAGTTGTGTTTACGTGGAGTAAAGCGCGATAAATCAAAATTAATTCCTATCGACTGACCCAGGGGTAATGTGAAGTGGGAGAAGAATTACACAATACACGGCCCATGAAACCCTCATGGAAACTCTGCCAATGTGCTCCAACAAATTAATCAGTACCTAACTCAAGCCGGAGCAGGTGCAATATCACTGACTTCAGCGCGGTGGGGCGACGTCGTTGTGCGGATGTCGGCCGGCCTCGTGGTGCTGCAAGGCTGCACTCGTCTATTCACTCCTAACTATCTTGCTCAGTACATAGCCGAACCAAAACTTTCTATCTGCAAGCTCAATCGTTCCGTTTGCTAAGTCCTAAGCTGCAGATGCTCACTCTCTCTCAGGCAAGCTGAGTAATGAACGCCATGTCCGCACTCTAGGCAAGCTGTGAAGGGAAGACCACTACGGAGACATCTCCCAGTCCGCTCTTCGCCTCCCTCCCCCCCCCCCCCCCCAGCAAAATCACTTACGCCAATTGCAGCGCAAGTCGCGTTAATCATGCGTCGCTTCCTATCGCCGACCAATGCCTGCTCTGGGAAGTGAACAAATTCCCACAAAACTACCCGTCCTCTCAACTTCTGCTATTTAGCTCCTTCCAGGCCACCCATCAAGGTTAGTCTCTGCTCAAAACACCAATTTTTCCAGAATTCTGACTCCCAGGAGAGTACTTCAAATTCCTCAGTCCTACGTTCCCATCAGAGGCTGGCGTATTTCATTCTGTCGTTCTTCACCTGATTTACTTCAGACTCTGTGGACCGTGAATTCAGCGTGAAGTTGCTATAGTCACGAACACGCATATTTTGGCCTCTGTTGACCGCTCCACCATAGTTTTGAGCGGCTTTCTCGCATGTTTCACTGAAAACAGAATGATGGACATTTATCAACAGGCATACAAGTTATCCGTCTGCTTCCTGGTACACGAGCATGGGGTCAACCACCCACTCACTGTCACTCATCTTAAGGCAGCTGGAGGCCGCGCCCCGTTACCGCTTTCCCAGAGTCTGAGCCGCCCTAAGCTGCCTATTGCCGCTTCCCTTCGCCGCTCCCCAGCTAGCCACAGTCAACTCTGAATACTTCCCTGGGATAAACTAGCCTGCAGTAAATCGACGCATT